>NW_026518977.1:900000-1060000 GCF_947347685.1 Pleuronectes platessa
TCATTTTTATTAATGTGCGCAGCTGGATGTGCGCCCCACAGAATTTGCGCCTCACAGAATGTGCAAGCACAGTTTTTTCATTAATTTGATTTAAATATTTTTTTTGTAAAAGTTTTTTAATATAATTTTTATTTATGTGCGCAGCAGGATGTGTGCCGCAGGATGTGCGCCCCACAGAATTTGCGCCCCACAGGTTTTGCAAGCACAGTTTTTTTATTAATTTGATTTAAAAAAAAAAAAATTGTAAATTGTTTTTAATATTATTTTTATTTATTTGCGCAGCAGGATGTGCGCCGCAGGATTTGCGCCCCACATAATTTGCGCCCCACAGGATGTGCAAGGACAGTTTTTTTATTAATTTGATTTAAAAAAAAAAATTGTAATTTGTTTTTAATATTATTTTTATTTATGTGCGCAGCAGGATGTGCGCCGCAGGATGTGCGCCCCACAGAATTTGCGCCCCACAGGATGTGCAAGCACAGTTTTTTTGTTAATTTGATTTAAATATTTTTTTTTGTAAAAAAGTTTTAATATTATTTTTATTTATGTGCGCAGCAGGATGTGCGCCCCACATAATTTGCGCCCCACAGGATGTACAAGCACAGTTTTTTTATTAATTTGATTTAAAAAAAAATAATTGTAAATTGTTTTTAATATTATTTTTATTTATGTGCGCAGCAGGATGTGCGCCGCAGGATGTGCGCCCCACAGAATTTGCGCCCCACAGGATGTGCAAGCACAGTTTTTTTATTAAGTTGATTTAAAAAAAAAAATGTAAGTTTTTTTTAATATTATTTTTATCTATGTGCGCAGCAGGATGTGCGCCCCAGAGAATTTGCGCCCCACAGGATGTGCAAGGACAGTTTCTTTATTAATTTGATTTAAATATTTTTTTTTGTAAAAATGTTTTAATATTATTTTTATTAATGTGCGCAGCTGGATGTGCGCCCCACAGAATTTGCACCCCACAGGATGTGCAAGCACAGTTTTTTTATTAATTTGATTTAAAAAAAAAAATTGTAATTTGTTTTTAATATTATTTTTATTAATTTGCGCAGCTGGATGTGCGCCACAGGATGTGCGCCCCACAGAATTTGTGCCCCACAGGATGTGCAAGCACAGTTTTTTTATTAATTTGATTTAGATATTTTTTTTTGTAAAAATGTTTTAACATTATTTTTATATATATGCGCAGCAGGATGTGCTCCGCAGGATTTGCGCCCCACAGAATTTGCGCCCCACAGGATGTGCAAGCACAGTTTTTTTATTAATTTGATTTAAATATATTTTTTTGTAAAAATGTTTTAATATTATTTTTATTCATGTGCGCAGCAGGATTTGCGCCGCAGGATGTACGCCCCACATAATTTGCGCCCCACAGGTATGTGCAAGCAAGGTTTTTTATTAGTTATATTTAAATATTTTTTTTTGTAAAAATGTTTTAATATTATTTTTATTTATGTGCGCAGCAGGATATGCGCCGCAGGATGTGCGCCCCACAGAATTTGCGCCCCACAGGATGTGCAAGGACAGTTTTTTTATTAATTTGATTTAAAAAAAAAAAATTGTAATTTGTTTTTAATATCATTTTTATTAATGTGCGCAGCTGGATGTGCGCCCCACAGAATTTGCGCCTCACAGAATGTGCAAGCACAGTTTTTTCATTAATTTGATTTAAATATTTTTTTTGTAAAAGTTTTTTAATATAATTTTTATTTATGTGCGCAGCAGGATGTGTGCCGCAGGATGTGCGCCCCACAGAATTTGCGCCCCAAAGGTTTTGCAAGCACAGTTTTTTTATTAATTTGATTTAAAAAAAAAAAAATTGTAAATTGTTTTTAATATTATTTTTATTTATGTGCGCAGCAGGATGTGCGCCGCAGGATGTGCGCCCCACAGAATTTGCGCCCCACAGGATGTGCAAGCACAGTTTTTTTGTTAATTTGATTTAAATATTTTTTTTTGTAAAAAAGTTTTAATATTATTTTTATTTATGTGCGCAGCAGGATGTGCGCCCCACATAATTTGCGCCCCACAGGATGTACAAGCACAGTTTTTTTATTAATTTGATTTAAAAAAAAATAATTGTAAATTGTTTTTAATATTATTTTTATTTATGTGCGCAGCAGGATGTGCGCCGCAGGATGTGCGCCCCACAGAATTTGCGCCCCACAGGATGTGCAAGCACAGTTTTTTTATTAAGTTGATTTAAAAAAAAAAATGTAAGTTTTTTTTAATATTATTTTTATCTATGTGCGCAGCAGGATGTGCGCCCCAGAGAATTTGCGCCCCACAGGATGTGCAAGGACAGTTTCTTTATTAATTTGATTTAAATATTTTTTTTTGTAAAAATGTTTTAATATTATTTTTATTAATGTGCGCAGCTGGATGTGCGCCCCACAGAATTTGCACCCCACAGGATGTGCAAGCACAGTTTTTTTATTAATTTGATTTAAAAAAAAAAATTGTAATTTGTTTTTAATATTATTTTTATTTATGTGCGCAGCAGGACGTGCGCCGCAGGATGTGCGCCCCACAGAATTTCCGCCCCAGAGAATGTGCAAGCACAGTTTTTTTATTAATTTGATTTAAATATTTTTTTTTTTAAAAATGTTTTAATATTATTTTTATTTATCTAAGCAGCAGGATGTGCGCCGCAGGATGTGCGCCCCACAGAATTTCCGCCCCAGAGAATGTGCAAGCACAGTTTTTTTATTAATTTGATTTAAATATTTTTTTTTTTAAAAATGTTTTAATATTATTTTTATTTATCTACGCAGCAGGATGTGCGCCGCAGGATGTGCGCCCCACATAATTTGCGCCCCACAGGATGTGCAAGCACAGGTTTTTTATTAATTTGATTTAAATATTTTTTTTGTAAAAATGTTTTAATATTATTTTTATTTATGTGCGCAGCAGGATATGCGCTGCAGGATGTGCGCCCCACAGGATGTGCAAGCACAGTTTTTTTATTAATTTGATTTAAATATTTTTTTTTGTAAAAAAGTTTTAATATTATTTTTATTTATGTGCGCAGCAGGATATGCGCCGCAGGATGTGCGCCCCACAGAATTTGCGCCCCACAGGATGTGCAAGGACAGTTTTTTTATTAATTTGATTTAAAAAAAAAAAATTGTAATTTGTTTTTAATATCATTTTTATTTATGTGCGCAGCAGGATGTGTGCCGCAGGATGTGCGCCCCACAGAATTTGCGCCCCACAGGATGTGCAAGCACAGTTTTTTTATTAATTTGATTTAAAAAAAAAATTGTAAGTTTTTTTTAATATTATTTTTATCTATGTGCGCAGCAGGATGTGCGCTGCAGAATGTGCGCCCCAAAGATTTTGCCCCCTCACAGGATATGCAAGCACAGTTTTTGTATTAGTTTGATTTAAATGTTTTTTTTTGTAAAAATGTTTTAATATTATTTTTATTTATGTGCGCAGCAGGATGTGCGCCGCAGGATGTGCGCCCCACAGAATTTGCGCCCCACAGGATGTGCAAGCACATTTTTTTATTAATTTGATTTAAAAAAAAAAAAAATTGTAAATTGTTTTTAATATTATTTTTATTAATGTGCGCAGCTGGATGTGCGCCCCACAGAATTTGCGCCTCACAGAATGTGCAAGCACAGTTTTTTCATTAATTTGATTTAAATATTTTTTTTGTAAAAGTTTTTTAATATAATTTTTATTTATGTGCGCAGCAGGATGTGTGCCGCAGGATGTGCGCCCCACAGAATTTGCGCCCCACAGGTTTTGCAAGCACAGTTTTTTTATTAATTTGATTTAAAAAAAAAAAAATTGTAAATTGTTTTTAATATTATTTTTATTTATTTGCGCAGCAGGATGTGCGCCGCAGGATTTGCGCCCCACATAATTTGCGCCCCACAGGATGTGCAAGGACAGTTTTTTTATTAATTTGATTTAAAAAAAAAAATTGTAATTTGTTTTTAATATTATTTTTATTTATGTGCGCAGCAGGATGTGCGCCGCAGGATGTGCGCCCCACAGAATTTGCGCCCCACAGGATGTGCAAGCACAGTTTTTTTATTAATTTGATTAAAATATTTTTTTTTGTAAAAATGTTTTAATATTATTTTTATTTATGTGCGCAGCAGGATGTGTGCCGCAGGATGTGAGCCCGACAGAATTTGCGCCCCACAGGATGTGCAAGGACAGTTTTTTTATTAATTTGATTTAAATATTTTTTTTGTAAAAATGTTTTAATATTATTTTTATTTATGTGTGCAGCAGGATGTGCGCCGCAGGATGTGCGCCCCACATAATTTGCGCCCCACAGGATGTGCAAGGACAGTTTTTTTATTAATTTGATTTAAAAAAAAAAATTGTAATTTGTTTTTAATATTATTTTTATTTATGTGCTCAGCAGGATGTGCGCCGCAGGATGTGCGCCCAACAGAATTTGCGCCCCACAGGATGTGCAAGCACAGTTTTTTTATTAATTCAATTTTAAAAAAAAAATTGTAATTTGTTTTTAATATTATTTTTATTTATGTGCGCAGCAGGATGTGCGCCGCAGGATGTGCGCCCCACAGGATGTGCAAGGACAGTTTTTTTATTAATTTGATTTAAAAAAAAAAAAATGTAATTTGTTTTTAATATTATTTTTATTTATGTGCGCAGCAGGATGTGCGCCCCACAGAATTTGTCCCCCACAGGATGTGCAAGCACAGTTTTTTTATTAATTTGATTTAAAAAATTTTTTTTGTAAAAATGTTTTAATATTATTTTGATTTATGTGCGCAGCAGGATGTGCGCCGCAGGATGTGCGCCCCACAGAATTTGCGCCCCACAGGATGTGCAAGGACAGTTTTTTTATTAATTTGATTTAAAAAAAAAAATTGTAATTTGTTTTTAATATTATTTTTATTTTTGTTCGCAGCAGGATGTGCGCCCCACAGAATTTGCGCCCCACAGGATGTGCAAGCACAGTTTTTTTATTAATTTGATTTAAATATTTTTTTTTGTAAAAATGTTTTAATATTATTTTTATTTATGTGCGCAGCAGGATGTGCGCCGCAGGATGTGCGCCCCACAGAATTTGCGCCCCACAGGATGTGCAAGGACAGTTTTTTTATTAATTAAATTTTAAAAAAAAAATTGTAATTTGTTTTTAATATTATTTTTATTTATGTGCGCAGCAGGATGTGCGCCGCAGGATGTGCGCCGCAGGATGTGCGCCCCACAGAATTTGCGCCCCACAGGATGTGCAAGCACAGTTTTTTTATTAATTTGATTTAAATATTTTTTTTGTAAAAATGTTTTAATATTATTTTTATTTATGTGCGCAGCAGGATTTGCGCCGCAGGATGTGCGCCCCACAGAATTTGCTGCCCACAGGATGTGCAAGCACAGTTTTTTTATTAATTTGATTTAGAACATTTTTTTTGTGAAAATGTTTTAATATTATTTTTATTCATATGCGCAGCAGGATGTGCGCCGCAGGATGTGCGCCCCACAGAATTTGCGCCCCACAGGATGTGCAAGCACAGTTTTTTTATTAATTTGATTTAAATATTTTTTTTTGTAAAAATGTTTTAATATTATTTTGATTTATGTGCGCAGCAGGATGTGCGCCGCAGGATGTGCGCCCCACAGAATTTGCGCCCCACAGGATGTGCAAGCACAGTTTTTTTATTAATTTGATTTAAATATTTTTTTTTGTAAAAATGTTTTAATATTATTTTTAGTCATGTGCGCAGCAGGATTTGCGCCGCAGGATGTGCGCCGCAGGATGTGCGCCCCACAGGATGTGCAAGGACAGTTTTTTTATTAATTTGATTTAAAAAAAAAAAAATGTAATTTGTTTTTAATATTATTTTTATTTATGTGCGCAGCAGGATGTGCGCCCCACAGAATTTGTCCCCCACAGGATGTGCAAGCACAGTTTTTTTATTAATTTGATTTAAAAAAATTTTTTTGTAAAAATGTTTTAATATTATTTTGATTTATGTGCGCAGCAGGATGTGCGCCGCAGGATGTGCGCCCCACAGAATTTGCGCCCCACAGGATGTGCAAGCACAGTTTTTTTATTAATTTGATTTAAAAAAAAAAAATTGTAAATTTTTTTTAATATTATTTTTATTTATGTGCGCAGCAGGATGTGCGCCGCAGGATGTGCGCCGCAGGATGTGCGCCCCACAGAATTTGCGCCCCACAGGATGTGCAAGCACAGTTTTTTTATTAATTTGATTTAAATATTTTTTTTTGTAAAAATGTTTTAATATTATTTGTATTTATGTCCGCAGCAGGATGTGCGCCGCAGGATGTGCGCCCCACATAATTTGCGCCCCACAGGATGTGCAAGGACAGTTTTTTTATTAATTTTATTTAAAAAAATGTTTTTGTAAAAATGTTTTAATATTATTTTTATTTATGTGCGCAGCAGGATGTGCACTGCATGATGTGCGCCCCACAGAATTTGCGCCCCACAGGATGTGCAAGCACAGTTTTTTTATTAATTTTATTTAAAAAACATTTTTTGTAAAAATGTTTTAATATTATTTTTATTTATGTACGCAGCAGTATGTGCACTGCATGATGTGCGCCCCACATAATTTGCGCCCCACAGGATGTGCAAGCACAGTTTTTTTATTAATTTGATTTAAATATTTTTTTTTGTAAAAATGTTTTAATATTATTTTTATTTATGTACGCAGCAGTATGTGCACTGCATGATGTGCGCCCCACATAATTTGCGCCCCACAGGATGTGCAAGCACAGTTTTTTTATTAATTTGATTTAAATATTTTTTTTTGTAAAAATGTTTTGATATTATTTTTATTTATGTGCGCAGCAGGATTTGCGCCGCAGGATGTGCGCCCCACAGAATTTGCTGCCCACAGGATGTGCAAGCACAGTTTTTTTATTAATTTGATTTAGAAAATTTTTTTTGTAAAAATGTTTTAATATTATTTTTATTCATGTGCGCAGCAGGATGTGCGCCGCAGGATGTGCGCCCCACAGAATTTGCTGCCCACAGGATGTGCAAGCACAGTTTTTTTATTAATTTGATTTAAATATTTTTTTTTGTAAAAATGTTTTAATATTATTTTTATTTATGTGCGCAGCAGGATGTGCGCCGCAGGATGTGCGCCCCACAGGATGTGCAAGGACAGTTTTTTTATTAATTTGATTTAAAAAAAAAAAATTGTAATTTGTTTTTAATATTATTTTTATTTATGTGCGCAGCAGGATGTGCGCCGCAGGATGTGCGCCCCACATAATTTGCGCCCCACAGGATGTGCAAGCACAGTTTTTTTATTAGTTATATTTAAATATTTTTTTTTGTAAAAATGTTTTAACATTATTTTTATTCATGTGCGCAGCAGGATGTGCGCCCCACAGAATTTGCGCCCCACAGGATGTGCAAGGACAGTTTTTTTTATTAATTTGTTTTAAAAAAAAAAATTGTAATTTGTTTTTAATATTATTTTTATTTATGTGCGCAGCAGGATGTGCGCCGCAGGATGTGCGCCCCACAGAATTTGCGCCCCACAGGATTTGCAAGCACAGTTTTTTTATTAATTTGATTTAAATATTTTTTTTTGTAAAAATGTTTTAACATTATTTTTATTCATGTGCGCAGCAGGATGTGCGCCCCACAGAATTTGCGCCCCACAGGATGTGCAAGGACAGTTTTTTTATTAATTTGATTTAAAAAAAAAAATTGTAATTTTTTTTTAATATTATTTTTATTTATGTGCGCAGCAGGATGTTCGCCGCAGGATGTGCGCCCCACAGAATTTGCGCCCCACAGGATGTGCAAGCACAGTTTTTTTATTAATTTGATTTAAATATTTTTTTTTGTAAAAATGTTTTAATATTATTTGTATTTATGTCCGCAGCAGGATGTGCGCCGCAGGATGTGCGCCCCACATAATTTGCGCCCCACAGGATGTGCAAGGACAGTTTTTTTATTAATTTTATTTAAAAAAATGTTTTTGTAAAAATGTTTTAATATTATTTTTATTTATGTGCGCAGCAGGATGTGCACTGCATGATGTGCGCCCCACAGGATGTGCAAGCACAGTTTTTTTATTAATTTTATTTAAAAAACATTTTTTGTAAAAATGTTTTAATATTATTTTTATTTATGTACGCAGCAGTATGTGCACTGCATGATGTGCGCCCCACATAATTTGCGCCCCACAGGATGTGCAAGCACAGTTTTTTTATTAATTTGATTTAAAAAAAAAAAATTGTAATTTTGTTTTAATATTATTTTTATTTATGTGCGCAGCAGGATGTGCGCCGCAGGATGTGCGCCCCACATAATTTGTGCCCTACAGGATGTGCAAGCACAGTTTTTTTATTAATTTGATTTAAATATTTTTTTTTGTAAAAATGTTTTAATATTATTTTAATTTGTGTGCGCAGCAGGATGTGCGCCGCAGGATGTGCGCCCCACAGAATTTGCGCCCCACAGGATGTGCAAGCACAGTTTTTTTATTAATTTGATTTAAATATTTTTTTTTGTAAAAATGTTTTGATATTATTTTTATTTATCTGCGCAGCAGGATGTGCGCCCCACATAATTTGCGCCCCACAGGATGTGCAAGCACAGTTTTTTTATTAATTTGATTTAAAAAAGAAAAAATTGTAAATTGTGTTTAATATTATTTTTATTAATGTGCGTAGCTGGATGTGCGCCCCACAGAATTTGCGCCCCACAGGATGTGCAAGGACAGTTTTTTTATTAATTTGATTTAAATATTTTTTTTTGTAAAAATGTTTTAATATTATTTTTATTCATGTGCGCAGCAGGATTTGCGCCACAGGATGTGCGCCCCACAGAATTTGCGCCCCACAGGATGTGCAAGGACAGTTTTTTTATTAATTTGATTTAAAAAAAAAAATTGTAATTTGTTTTTAATATTATTTTTATTTATGTGCGCAGCAGGATGTGCGCCGCAGGATTTGCGCCCCACAGAATTTGCGCCCCACAGAATGTGCAAGCACAGTTTTTTGATTAATTTGATTTTAATATATTTTTTTGTAAAAATGTTTTAATATTATTTTTATTTATGTGCGCAGCAGGATGTGCGCCGCAGGATGTGCGCCCCACAGAATTTGCGCCTCACAGGATGTGCAAGGCCAGTTTTTTTATTAATTTGATTTAAATATTTTTTTTGTAAAAATGTTTTAATATTATTTTTATTTATGTGCGCAGCAGGATGTGCGCCGCAGGATGTGCGCCCCACAGAATTTGCGCCCCAAAGGATGTGCAAGCACATTTTTTTTATTAATTTGATTTAAAAAAAAAAATTGTAAATTTTTTTTAATTTCATTTTTATTTATTTGCGCAGCAGGATGTGCGCCCCACATAATTTGCGCCCCACAGGATGTGCAAGGACAGTTTTTTTATTAATGTGATTTAAAAAAAAAAAATTGTAAATTGTTTTAAATATTATTTTTATTTATGTGCGCAGCAGGATGTGCGCCGCAGGATGTGCGCCCCACATAATTTGCACCTCACAGAATGTGCAAGCACAGTTTTTTTATTAATTTGATTTAAATATTTTTTTTTGTAAAAGATTTTTAATATAATTTTTATTTATGTGCGCAGCAGGATGTGTGCCGCAAGATGTGCGCCCCACAGAATTTGTGCCCCACAGGATGTGCAAGGACAGTTTTTTTATTAATTTGGTTTAAGTATTTTTTTTTGTAAAAATGTTTTAATATTATTTTTATTTATGTGCGCAGCAGGATGTGCGCCCCACATAATTTGCGCCCCACAGGATGTGCAAGCACAGTTTTTTTATTAATTTGATTTTAAAAAAAAAATTGTAAATTTTTTTTAATATTATTTCATTTATGTGCGCAGCAGGATGTGTGCCGCAGGATGTGCGCCCCACAGAATTTGCGCCCCACAGGATGTGCAAGCACAGTTTTTTTATTAATTTCATTTAAATATTTTTTTTTGTAAAAATGTTTTAATATTATTTTTATTTATGTGCGCAGCAGGATGTGCGCTGGTGGATGTGCGCCCCACATAATTTGCGCCCCACAGGATGTGCAAGCACAGTTTTTTTATTAATTTGATTTAAAAAAAAAAAGTGTAATTTGTTTTTAATATTATTTTTATTAATGTGCGCAGCTGGATGTGCGCCCCACAGAATTTGCGCCCCACAGGATGTGCAAGCACAGTTTTTTTATTAATTTGATTTAAAAAAAAAAAATTGTAAATTGTTTTTAATATTATTTTTATTTATGTGCGCAGACGGATGTGCGCCGCAGGATTTGCGCCCCACAGGATGTGCAAGCACAGTTTTTTTATTAATTTGATTTAAATATTTTTTTTTGTAAAAGATTTTTAATATAATTTTTATTTATGTGCGCAGCAGGATGTGTGCCGCAGGATGTGCGCCCCACAGAATTTGTGCCCCACAGGATGTGCAAGGACAGTTTTTTTATTAATTTGGTTTAAGTATTTTTTTTTGTAAAAATGTTTTAATATTATTTTTATTTATGTGCGCAGCAGGATGTGCGCCCCACATAATTTGCGCCCCACAGGATGTGCAAGCACAGTTTTTTTAAAATGTGCAAGCACAGTTTTTTTAAAAAAAAAAAATTGTAAATTGTTTTTAATATTATTTTTATTTATGTGCGCAGACGGATGTGCGCCGCAGGATGTGCGCCCCACAGGATGTGCAAGCACAGTTTTTTTATTAATTTGATTTAAATCTTTTTTTTTGTAAAAATGTTTTAATATTATTTTTATTCATGTGCGCAGCAGGATGTGCGCCGCAGGATTTGCACCCCACAGAATTTGCGCCCCACAGGATGTGCAAGCAAAGTTTTTTTTATATTTGATTTAAATATTTTTTTTTGTAAAAATGTTTTAATATTATTTTAATTTATCTGCACAGCAGGATGTGCGCCCCACAGAATTTGCGCCCCACAGGATGTGCAATCACAGTTTTTTTATTAATTTGATTTAAAAAAAAAAAATTGTAATTTGTTTTTAATATTATTTTTATTAATGTGCGCAGCCGGATGTGCGCCCCACAGAATTTGCGCCCCACAGGATGTGCAAGCACAGTTTTTTTATTAATTTGATTTAAAAAAAAAAAATTGTAAATTGTTTTTAATATTATTTTTATTTATGTGCGCAGAAGGATGTGCGCCGCAGGATGTGCGCCCCACAGGATGTGCAAGCACAGTTTTTTTATTAATTTGATTTAAATCTTTTTTTTTGTAAAAATGTTTTAATATTATTTTTATTCATGTGCGCAGCAGGATGTGCGCTGCAGGATGTGCGCCGCAGGATGTGCGCCCCACAGAATTTGCGCCCCACAGGATGTGCATGCACAGTTTTTTTATTAATTTGATTTAAAAAAATGTTTTTGTAAAAATGTTTTAATATTATTTTTATTAATGTGCGCAGCTGGATGTGCGCCGCAGGATGTGCGCCCCACAGAATTTGCGCCCCACAGGATGTGCAAGGACAGTTTTTTTATTAATTTGATTTAAAAAAAAAAATTGTAATTTGTTTTTAATATTATTTTTATTTATGTGCGCCGCAGGATGTGCGCCCCACATAATTTGCGCCCCACAGGATGTGCAAGCACAGTTTATTTTATTAATTTGATTTAAATATTTTTTTTGTAAAAATGTTTTAATATTATTTTTAATCATGTGCGCAGCAGGATGTGCGCTGCATGATGTGCGCCCCACATAATTTACGCCCAACAGGATGTGCAAGCACAGTTTTTTTATTAATTTGATTTTTTGTTTAAATTGTAAGTTTTTTTTAATATTATTTTAATTTATGTGCGCAGCAGGATGTGCGCCCCACAGGATGTGCAAGCACAGGATGTGCAAGCACAGTTTTTTTATTAATTTGATTTAAAAACGAAAAAATTGTAAATTGTTTTTAATATTATTTTTATATTAATGTGCGTAGCTGGATGTGCGCCCCACAGAATTTGCGCCCCACAGGATGTGCAAGGACAGTTTTTTTATTAATTTGATTTAAATACATTTTTTTGTAAAAATGTTTTAATATTATTTTTATTCATGTGCACAGCAGGATGTGCGCCGCAGGATGTGCGCCCCACAGAATTTGCGCCCCACAGGATGTGCAAGCACAGATTTTTTATTAATTTGATTTAAATATTTTTTTTGTAAAAATGTTTTAATATTATTTTTATTTATGTGCGCAGCAGGATGTGAGCCGCAGGATGTGCATGCACAGTTTTTTTATTAATTTGATTTAAAAAAATGTTTTTGTAAAAATGTTTTAATATTATTTTTAATCATGTGCGCAGCAGGATGTGCGCTGCATGATGTGCGCCCCACATAATTTACGCCCAACAGGATGTGCAAGCACAGTTTTTTTATTAATTTGATTTTTTTTTTAAATTGTAAGTTTTTTTTAATATCATTTTTATCTATGTGCGCAGCAGGATGTGCGCTGCAGGATGTGCGCCCCACAGATTTTGCGCCCCACAGGATGTGCAAGCACAGTTTTTTTATTAATTTGATTTAAATATTTTTTTTTGTAAAAATGTTTTAATATTATTTTAATTTATGTGCGCAGCAGGATGTGCGCCGCAGGATGTGCGCCCCACAGGATGTGCAAGCACAGTTTTTTTTATATTTGATTTAAATATTTTTTTTTGTAAAAATGTTTTAATATTATCTTAATTTATGTGTGCAGCAGGATGTGTTTCGCAGGATGTGCAAGCACAGTTTTTTTAGTAATTTGGTTTAAAACATTTTTTTTGTAAAAATGTTTTAATATTATTTTAATTTATGTGCGCAGCAGGATGTGTTTCGCAGGATGTGCGCCGCATGATGTGCGCCCCACAGAATTTTCGCCCCACAGGATGTGCAAGCACAGTTATTTTATTTATTTGATTTAAATATATTTTTTTGTAAAAATGTTTTAATATTATTTTAATTTATGTGCGCAGCAGGATGTGCGCCGCAGGATGTGCGCCCCACAGGATGTGCAAGCACAGGATGTGCAAGCACAGTTTTTTTATTAATTTGATTTAAAAACGAAAAAATTGTAAATTGTTTTTAATATTATTTTTATATTAATGTGCGTAGCTGGATGTGCGCCCCACAGAATTTGCGCCCCACAGGATGTGCAAGGACAGTTTTTTTATTAATTTGATTTAAATACATTTTTTTGTAAAAATGTTTTAATATTATTTTTATTCATGTGCACAGCAGGATGTGCGCCGCAGGATGTGCGCCCCACAGAATTTGCGCCCCACAGGATGTGCAAGCACAGATTTTTTATTAATTTGATTTAAATATTTTTTTTGTAAAAATGTTTTAATATTATTTTTATTTATGTGCGCAGCAGGATGTGAGCCGCAGGATGTGCATGCACAGTTTTTTTATTAATTTGATTTAAAAAAATGTTTTTGTAAAAATGTTTTAATATTATTTTTAATCATGTGCGCAGCAGGATGTGCGCTGCATGATGTGCGCCCCACATAATTTACGCCCAACAGGATGTGCAAGCACAGTTTTTTTATTAATTTGATTTTTTTTTTAAATTGTAAGTTTTTTTTAATATCATTTTTATCTATGTGCGCAGCAGGATGTGCGCTGCAGGATGTGCGCCCCACAGATTTTGCGCCCCACAGGATGTGCAAGCACAGTTTTTTTATTAATTTGATTTAAATATTTTTTTTTGTAAAAATGTTTTAATATTATTTTAATTTATGTGCGCAGCAGGATGTGCGCCGCAGGATGTGCGCCCCACAGGATGTGCAAGCACAGTTTTTTTTATATTTGATTTAAATATTTTTTTTTGTAAAAATGTTTTAATATTATCTTAATTTATGTGTGCAGCAGGATGTGTTTCGCAGGATGTGCAAGCACAGTTTTTTTAGTAATTTGGTTTAAAACATTTTTTTTGTAAAAATGTTTTAATATTATTTTAATTTATGTGCGCAGCAGGATGTGTTTCGCAGGATGTGCGCCGCATGATGTGCGCCCCACAGAATTTTCGCCCCACAGGATGTGCAAGCACAGTTATTTTATTTATTTGATTTAAATATATTTTTTTGTAAAAATGTTTTAATATTATTTTAATTTATGTGCGCAGCAGGATGTGCGCCGCAGGATGTGCGCCCCACAGGATGTGCAAGCACAGGATGTGCAAGCACAAATTTTTTTTATTAATTTGATTTAAAAACGAAAAAATTGTAAATTGTTTTTAATATTATTTTTATATTAATGTGCGTAGCTGGATGTGCGCCCCACAGAATTTGCGCCCCACAGGATGTGCAAGGACAGTTTTTTTATTAATTTGATTTAAATACATTTTTTCGTAAAAATGTTTTAATATTATTTTTATTCATGTGCACAGCAGGATGTGCGCCGCAGGATGTGCGCCCCACAGAATTTGCGCCCCACAGGATGTGCAAGCACAGATTTTTTATTAATTTGATTTAAATATTTTTTTTGTAAAAATGTTTTAATATTATTTTTATTTATGTGCGCAGCAGGATGTGAGCCGCAGGATGTGCATGCACAGTTTTTTTATTAATTTGATTTAAAAAAATGTTTTTGTAAAAATGTTTTAATATTATTTTTAATCATGTGCGCAGCAGGATGTGCGCTGCATGATGTGCGCCCCACATAATTTACGCCCAACAGGATGTGCAAGCACAGTTTTTTTATTAATTTGATTTTTTTTTTAAATTGTAAGTTTTTTTTAATATCATTTTTATCTATGTGCGCAGCAGGATGTGCGCTGCAGGATGTGCGCCCCACAGATTTTGCGCCCCACAGGATGTGCAAGCACAGTTTTTTTATTAATTTGATTTAAATATTTTTTTTTGTAAAAATGTTTTAATATTATTTTAATTTATGTGCGCAGCAGGATGTGCGCCGCAGGATGTGCGCCCCACAGGATGTGCAAGCACAGTTTTTTTTATATTTGATTTAAATATTTTTTTTTGTAAAAATGTTTTAATATTATCTTAATTTATGTGTGCAGCAGGATGTGTTTCGCAGGATGTGCAAGCACAGTTTTTTTAGTAATTTGGTTTAAAACATTTTTTTTGTAAAAATGTTTTAATATTATTTTAATTTATGTGCGCAGCAGGATGTGTTTCGCAGGATGTGCGCCGCATGATGTGCGCCCCACAGAATTTTCGCCCCACAGGATGTGCAAGCACAGTTATTTTATTTATTTGATTTAAATATATTTTTTTGTAAAAATGTTTTAATATTATTTTTATTCATGTGCACAGCAGGATGTGCGCCGCAGGATGTGCGCCCCACAGAATTTGCGCCCCACAGGATGTGCAAGCACAGTTTTTTTATTAATTTGATTTAAAAACGAAAAAATTGTAAATTGTTTTTAATATTATTTTTATATTAATGTGCGTAGCTGGATGTGCGCCCCACAGAATTTGCGCCCCACAGGATGTGCAAGGACAGTTTTTTTATTAATTTGATTTAAATATTTTTTTTTGTAAAAATGTTTTAATATTATTTTTATTCATGTGCGCAGCAGGATTTGCGCCGCAGGATGTGCGCCCCACAGAATTTGCGCCCCACAGGATGTGCAAGGACAGTTTTTTTATTAATTTGATTTAAAAAAAAAAATTGTAATTTGTTTTTAATATTATTTTTATTTATGTGCGCAGCAGGATGTGCGCCGCAGGATGTGCGCCTCACAGAATTTGCGCCCCACAGGATGTGCAAGCACAGTTTTTTTATTAATTTGATTTAAATATTTTTTTTTGTAAAAATGTTTTAATATTATTTTTATTTATGTGCGCAGCAGGATTTGCGCCGCAGGATGTGCGCCCCACAGAATTTGTTCCCCACAGGATGTACAAGCACAGTTTTTTTATTTATTTGATTTAAATATATTTTTTTGTAAAAATGTTTTAATATTATTTTTATTCATGTGCACAGCAGGATGTGCGCCGCAGGATGTGCGCCCCACAGAATTTGCGCCCCACAGGATGTGCAAGCACAGATTTTTTATTAATTTGATTTAAATATTTTTTTTGTAAAAATGTTTTAATATTATTTTTATTTATGTGCGCAGCAGGATGTGAGCCGCAGGATGTGCGCCCCACAGAATTTGCGCCCCACATAATTTGCCTCCCACAGGATGTGCAAGCACAGTTTTTTTATTAATTTGATTTAAAAAAAAAAATTGTAAATTGTTTTTAATATTATTTTTATTTATGTGCGCAGAAGGATGTGCGCCGCAGGATGTGCGCCCCACAGAATTTGCGCCCCACAGGATGTGCAAGCAAAGTTTTTTTTATATCTGATTTAAATATTTTTTTTTGTAAAAATGTTTTAATATTATTTTAATTTATGTGCACAGCAGGATGTGCGCCCCACAGAATTTGCGCCCCACAGGATGTGCAATCACAGTTTTTTTATTAATTTGATTTAAAAACGAAAAAATTGTAAATTGTTTTTAATATTATTTTTATATTAATGTGCGTAGCTGGATGTGCGCCCCACAGAATTTGCGCCCCACAGGATGTGCAAGGACAGTTTTTTTATTAATTTGATTTAAATATTTTTTTTTGTAAAAATGTTTTAATATTATTTTTATTTATGTGCGCAGCTGGATGTGCACCGCGGGATGTGCGCCCCACAGGATGTGCAAGGACAGTTTTTTTAATAATTTGATTTAAAAAAAAAAAAAGTAATTTGTTTTTAATATTATTTTTATTCATGTGCGCTGCAGGATGTGCGCCCATCATAATTTACGCCCCACAGGATGTGCAAGCACAGTTTTTTTATTAATTTGATTTAAATATTTTTTTTTGTAAAAAGGTTTTAATATTCTTTTTATTTATGTGCTCAGCAGGATTTGCGCTGCAGGATGTGCGCCCCACAGAATTTGCGCCCCACAGGATGTGCAAGGACAGTTTTTGTATTAATTTGATTTAAAAAAAAAATTGTAATTTGTTTTTAATATTATTTTTATTTATGTGCGCAGCAGGATGTGCACCGCAGGATGTGCGCCCCACAGGATGTGCAAGCACAGTTTTTTTATTAATTTGATCTAAAAAATTTTTTTTGTAAAAATGTTTTAATATTATTTTTATTTATGTGCGCAGCAGGATGTGCGCTGCAGGATGTGCGCCCCACAGAATTTGCGACCCACAGGATGTGCAAGCACAGTTTTTTTATTAATTTGATTTAAAAAAAATAAATTGTAATTTGTTTTTAATATTATTTTTATTCAAGTGCGCAGCAGGATGTGCGCCCCACAGAATTTTTGCCCCACAGGATGTGCAAGCACAGTTTTTTTATTAATTTGATTTAAATATTTTTTTTTGTAAAAATGTTTTGATATTATTTTTATTAATTTGCGCAGCTGGATGTGCGCCGCAGGATGTGCGCCCCACATAATTTGCGCCCCACAGGATGTGCAAGCACAGTTTTTTTATTAATTTGATTAAAAAAAAAAAATATGTAAAATTTTTTAATATTATTTTAATTTATGTGCTTAGCAGGATGTGCGCCGCAGGATGTGCGCCCCACAGAATTTGCGCCCCACAGGATGTGCAAGCACAGTTTTTTTATTAATTTGATTTAAATATATTTTTTTGTAAAAATGTTTTAATATTATTTTTATTCATGTGCGCCGCAGGATGTGCGCCCCACAGAATTTGCGCCCCACAGGATGTGCAAGGACAGTTTTTTTATTAATTTGATTTTAAAAAAAAAATGGAATTTGTTTTTAATATTCTTTTTATTTATGTGCGCAGCAGGATGTGCGCCAAAGGATGTGCGCCCCACATAATTTGCGCCCCACAGGATGTGCAAGCACAGTTTGTTTATTAATTTGATTTAAAAAAAAAAAATTGTAAATTGTTTTTAATATTATTTTTATTTATGTGCGCAGCAGGATGTGCGCCGCAGGATGTGCGCCCCACAGAATTTGCGCCCCACAGGATGTGCAAGGACAGTTTTTTTATTAATTTGTTTTAAAAAAAAAAATTGTAATTTGTTTTTAATATTATTTTTATTTATGTGCGCAGCAGGATGTGCGCCGCAGGATGTGCGCCCCACAGAATTTGCGCCCCACAGGATTTGCAAGCACAGTTTTTTTATTAATTTGATTTAAATATTTTTTTTTGTAAAAATGTTTTAACATTATTTTTATTCATGTGCGCAGCAGGATGTGCGCCCCACAGAATTTGCGCCCCACAGGATGTGCAAGGACAGTTTTTTTATTAATTTGATTTAAAAAAAAAAATTGTAATTTTTTTTTAATATTATTTTTATTTATGTGCGCAGCAGGATGTGCGCCGCAGGATGTGCGCCCCACAGAATTTGCGCCCCACAGGATGTGCAAGCACAGTTTTTTTATTAATTTGATTTTAATATATTTTTTTGTAAAAATGTTTTAATATTATTTTTATTTATGTGCGCAGCAGGATGTGCGCCCCACATAATTTGCGCCCCACAGGATGTGCAAGCACAGTTTTTTTATTAATTTGATTTAAATATATTTTTTTGTAAAAATCATTTAATATTATTTTTATTTATGTGCGCAGCAGGATGTGCGCCGCAGGATGTGCACCCCACATAATTTTCGCCCCACAGGATGTGCAAGCACAGTTTTTTTATTAATTTGATTTAAAAAAAAAAAAATTGTTTTTAATATTATTTTTATTAATGTGCGCAGCTGGATGTGCGCCCCACAGAATTTGCGCCCCACAGGATGTGCAAGGACAGTTTTTGTATTAATTTGATTTAAAAAAAAAATTGTAATTTGTTTTTAATATTATTTTTATTTATGTGCGCAGCAGGATGTGCACCGCAGGATGTGCGCCCCACAGGATGTGCAAGCACAGTTTTTTTATTAATTTGATCTAAAAAATTTTTTTTGTAAAAATGTTTTAATATTATTTTTATTTATGTGCGCAGCAGGATGTGCGCTGCAGGATGTGCGCCCCACAGAATTTGCGACCCACAGGATGTGCAAGCACAGTTTTTTTATTAATTTGATTTAAAAAAAATAAATTGTAATTTGTTTTTAATATTATTTTTATTCAAGTGCGCAGCAGGATGTGCGCCCCACAGAATTTTTGCCCCACAGGATGTGCAAGCACAGTTTTTTTATTAATTTGATTTAAATATTTTTTTTTGTAAAAATGTTTTGATATTATTTTTATTAATTTGCGCAGCTGGATGTGCGCCGCAGGATGTGCGCCCCACATAATTTGCGCCCCACAGGATGTGCAAGCACAGTTTTTTTATTAATTTGATTAAAAAAAAAAAATATGTAAAATTTTTTAATATTATTTTAATTTATGTGCTTAGCAGGATGTGCGCCGCAGGATGTGCGCCCCACAGAATTTGCGCCCCACAGGATGTGCAAGCACAGTTTTTTTATTAATTTGATTTAAATATATTTTTTTGTAAAAATGTTTTAATATTATTTTTATTCATGTGCGCCGCAGGATGTGCGCCCCACAGAATTTGCGCCCCACAGGATGTGCAAGGACAGTTTTTTTATTAATTTGATTTTAAAAAAAAAATGGAATTTGTTTTTAATATTCTTTTTATTTATGTGCGCAGCAGGATGTGCGCCAAAGGATGTGCGCCCCACATAATTTGCGCCCCACAGGATGTGCAAGCACAGTTTGTTTATTAATTTGATTTAAAAAAAAAAAATTGTAAATTGTTTTTAATATTATTTTTATTTATGTGCGCAGCAGGATGTGCGCCGCAGGATGTGCGCCCCACAGAATTTGCGCCCCACAGGATGTGCAAGGACAGTTTTTTTATTAATTTGTTTTAAAAAAAAAAATTGTAATTTGTTTTTAATATTATTTTTATTTATGTGCGCAGCAGGATGTGCGCCGCAGGATGTGCGCCCCACAGAATTTGCGCCCCACAGGATTTGCAAGCACAGTTTTTTTATTAATTTGATTTAAATATTTTTTTTTGTAAAAATGTTTTAACATTATTTTTATTCATGTGCGCAGCAGGATGTGCGCCCCACAGAATTTGCGCCCCACAGGATGTGCAAGGACAGTTTTTTTATTAATTTGATTTAAAAAAAAAAATTGTAATTTTTTTTTAATATTATTTTTATTTATGTGCGCAGCAGGATGTGCGCCGCAGGATGTGCGCCCCACAGAATTTGCGCCCCACAGGATGTGCAAGCACAGTTTTTTTATTAATTTGATTTTAATATATTTTTTTGTAAAAATGTTTTAATATTATTTTTATTTATGTGCGCAGCAGGATGTGCGCCCCACATAATTTGCGCCCCACAGGATGTGCAAGCACAGTTTTTTTATTAATTTGATTTAAATATATTTTTTTGTAAAAATCATTTAATATTATTTTTATTTATGTGCGCAGCAGGATGTGCGCCGCAGGATGTGCACCCCACATAATTTTCGCCCCACAGGATGTGCAAGCACAGTTTTTTTATTAATTTGATTTAAAAAAAAAAAAATTGTTTTTAATATTATTTTTATTAATGTGCGCAGCTGGATGTGCGCCCCACAGAATTTGCGCCCCACAGGATGTGCAAGCACAGTTTTTTTATTAATTTGATTTTAATATATTTTTTTGTAAAAATGTTTTAATATTATTTTTATTTATGTGCGCAGCAGGATGTGCGCCGCAGGATGTGCGCCCCACATAATTTGCGCCCCACAGGATGTGCAAGCACAGTTTTTTTATTAATTTGATTTAAATATATTTTTTTGTAAAAATGTTTTAATAGTATTTTTATTCATGTGCACAGCAGGATGTGCGCCGCAGGATGTGCGCCCCACAGAATGTGCAAGCAGAATTTTTTTATTAATTTGATTTAAAAAAAAAAAAAATTGTAAATTGTTTTTAATATTATTTTTATTAATGTGCGCAGCTGGATGTGCGCCCCACATAATTTGCGCCCCACAGGATGTGCAAGCACAGTTTTTTTATTAATTTGATTTAAATATTTTCTTTTGTAAAAATATTTTAATATTATTTTTATTTATGTGCGCAGCAGGATGTGCGCCCCACAGAATTTGCGCCCCACATAATTTGCGCCCCACAGGATGTGCAAGGACAGTTTTTTTATTAATGTGATTTAAAAAAAAAAAATTGTAAATTGTTTTAAATATTATTTTTATTTATGTGCGCAGCAGGATGTGCGCCGCAGGATGTGCGCCCCACATAATTTGCACCTCACAGAATGTGCAAGCACAGTTTTTTTATTAATTTGATTTAAATATTTTTTTTTGTAAAAGATTTTTAATATAATTTTTATTTATGTGCGCAGCAGGATGTGTGCCGCAAGATGTGCGCCCCACAGAATTTGTGCCCCACAGGATGTGCAAGGACAGTTTTTTTATTAATTTGGTTTAAGTATTTTTTTTTGTAAAAATGTTTTAATATTATTTTTATTTATGTGTGCAGCAGGATGTGCGCCCCACATAATTTGCGCCCCACAGGATGTGCAAGCACAGTTTTTTTATTAATTTGATTTTAAAAAAAAAATTGTAAATTTTTTTTAATATTATTTCATTTATGTGCGCAGCAGGATGTGTGCCGCAGGATGTGCGCCCCACAGAATTTGCGCCCCACAGGATGTGCAAGCACAGTTTTTTTATTAATTTCATTTAAATATTTTTTTTTGTAAAAATGTTTTAATATTATTTTTATTTATGTGCGCAGCAGGATGTGCGCTGGTGGATGTGCGCCCCACATAATTTGCGCCCCACAGGATGTGCAAGCACAGTTTTTTTATTAATTTGATTTAAAAAAAAAAATTGTAATTTGTTTTTAATATTATTTTTATTAATGTGCGCAGCTGGATGTGCGCCCCACAGAATTTGCGCCCCACAGGATGTGCAAGGAAAGTTTTTTTATTAATTTGATTTAAAAAAAAAAAATTGTAAATTGTTTTTAATATTATTTTTATTTATGTGCGCAGACGGATGTGCGCCGCAGGATGTGCGCCCCACAGGATGTGCAAGCACAGTTTGTTTATTAATTTGATTTTAAAAAAAAAAATTGTAAATTGTTTTTAATATTATTTTTATTTATGTGCGCAGCAGGATGTGCGCCCCACAGAATTTGCGCCCCACAGGATGTGCAAGCACAGTTTTTTTATTAATTTGATTAAAATATTTTTTTTTGTAAAAATGTTTTAATATTATTTTTATTTATGTGCGCAGCAGGATGTGTGCCGCAGGATGTGAGCCCGACAGAATTTGCGCCCCACAGGATGTGCAAGGACAGTTTTTTTATTAATTTGATTTAAATATTTTTTTTGTAAAAATGTTTTAATATTATTTTTATTTATGTGCGCAGCAGGATGTGCGCCGCAGGATGTGCGCCCCACATAATTTGCGCCCCACAGGATGTGCAAGGACAGTTTTTTTATTAATTTGATTTAAAAAAAAAAAATTGTAATTTGTTTTTAATATTATTTTTATTTATGTGCTCAGCAGGATGTGCGCCGCAGGATGTGCGCCCAACAGAATTTGCGCCCCACAGGATGTGCAAGCACAGTTTTTTTATTAATTCAATTTTAAAAAAAAAATTGTAATTTGTTTTTAATATTATTTTTATTTATGTGCGCAGCAGGATGTGCGCCGCAGGATGTGCGCCCCACAGGATGTGCAAGGACAGTTTTTTTATTAATTTGATTTAAAAAAAAAAAAATGTAATTTGTTTTTAATATTATTTTTATTTATGTGCGCAGCAGGATGTGCGCCCCACAGAATTTGTCCCCCACAGGATGTGCAAGCACAGTTTTTTTATTAATTTGATTTAAAAAAATTTTTTTGTAAAAATGTTTTAATATTATTTTGATTTATGTGCGCAGCAGGATGTGCGCCCCACAGGATGTGCAAGCACAGTTTTTTTATTAATTTGATTTAAATATTTTTTTTTGTAAAAATGTTTTAATATTATTTTTATTCATGTGCGCAGCAGGATTTAAGCCGCAGGATGTGCGCCCCACAGAATTTGCGCCCCACAGGATGTGCAAGCACAGTTTTTTTATTAATTTGATTTAAAAAAAAAAAATTGTAAATTTTTTTTAATATTATTTTGACTTATGTGCGCAGCAGGATGTGCGCCGCAGGATGTGCGCCCCACAGAATTTGCGCCCCACAGGATGTGCAAGCACAGTTTTTTTATTAATTTGATTTAAATATTTTTTTTTGTAAAAATGTTTTAATATGATTTTTATTTATGTGCGCAGCAGGATGTGCGCCGCAGGATGTGCGCCCCACAGAATTTGCGCCCCACAGGATATGCAAGCACAGTTTTTTTATTAATTTGATTTAAATATTTTTTTTTGTAAAAATGTTTTAATATTATTTTTATTTATGTGCGCAGCAGGATGTGCGCCGCAGGATGTGCGCCCCACAGAATTTGCGCCCCACAGGATGTGCAAGGACAGTTTTTTTATTAATTAAATTTAAAAAAAAAAATTGTAATTTGTTTTTAATATTATTTTTATTTATGTGCGCAGCAGGATGTGCGCCGCAGGATGTGCGCCGCAGGATGTGCGCCCCACAGAATGTGCGCCCCACAGGATGTGCAAGCACAGTTTTTTTATTAATTTGATTTAAATATTTTTTTTGTAAAAATGTTTTAATATTATTTTTAGTCATGTGCGCAGCAGGATTTGCGCCGCAGGATGTGCGCCCCACAGAATTTTTGCCCCACAGGATATGCAAGGACAGTTTTTTTATTAATTTGATTTAAATATTTTTTTTTGTAAAAATGTTTTAATATTATTTTTATTTATGTGCGCCGCAGGATGTGCGCCCCACATAATTTGCGCCCCACAGGATGTGCAAGCACATTTTTTTTATTAATTTGATTTAAAAAAAAAATTGTAATTTGTTTTTAATATTATTTTTATTTATGTGCGCCGCAGGATGTGCGCCCCACAGAATTTGCGCCCCACAGGATGTGCAAGCACAGTTTTTTCATTAATTTGATATAAATATTTTTTTTTGTAAAAATGTTTTAATATTATTTGTATTCATGTGCGCAGCAGGATGTGCGCCCCACAGAATTTGCGCCCCACAGGATGTGCAAGGACAATTTTTTTATTAATTTGATTTAAAAAAAAAAATTTGTAATTTGTTTTTAATATTATTTTTATTTATGTGCGCAGCAGGATGTGCGCCGCAGGATGTGCGCCCCACAGAATTTACGCCCCACAGGATGTGCAAGCACAGTTTTTTTATTAATTTGATTTAAATAATTTTTTTTGTAAAAACGTTTTAACATTATTTTTATTTATATGCGCCACAGGATGTTCGCCCCACAGAATTTGCGCCCCACAGGATGTGCAAGCACAGTTTTTTTATTAATTTGATTTAAAAAAAAAAATTGTAATTTGTTTTTAATATGATTTTTATTCATGTGCGCAGCAGGATGTGCGCCGCAGGATGTGCGCCCCACATAATTTAATCCCCACAGGATGTGCAAGCATAGTTTTTTTATTAATTTGATTTAAAAAAAAAAAATTATAATTTGTTTTTAATATTATTTTTATTAATTTGCGCAGCTAGATGGGCGCCGCAGGATGTGCATGCACAGTTTTTGTATTAATTTGATTTAAAAAAAAAAAATTGTAATTTGTTTTTAATTTTATTTTTATTAATGTGCGCCGCAGGATGTGCGCCCCACAGAATTTGCACCCAACAGGATGTGCAAGCACAGTTTTTTTATTAATTTGATTTGAATATATATATATATATATATATTTTAATATTTTAATATTAGTTTTATTTATGTGCGCCGCAGGATGTGCGCCCCACAGAATTTGCGACACACAGGATGTGCAAGCACAGTTTTTTTATTAATTTGATTTAAATATTTTTTTTTGTAAAAATGTTTTAATATTATTTTTATTTATGTGCGCAGCAGGATGTGCGCTGCAGGATGTGCGCCCCACAGATTTTGCGCCCCACAGGATGTGCAAGCACAGATTTTTTATTAATTTGATTTAAATATCTTTTTTTGTAAAAATGTTTTAATATTATTTTTATTTATGTGCGCAGCAGGATGTGCAAGCACAGTTTTTTTATTAATTTGATTTAAAAAAAAAAAAAATTGTAAAAATGTTTTAATATTATTTGTATTCATTTGCGCAGCAGGTTGTGCGCTGCAGGATGTGCGCCCCACAGAATTTGCGCCCCACAGGATGTGCAGAAACAGTTTTTTTATTAATTTGATTTAAATATTTTTTTTTGTAAAAATGTTTTAATATTATTTTTATTCATGTGCGCAGCAGGATGTTTTATTTTTTTTTGTAAAAATGTTTTAATATTATTTTTATTTATGTGCGCAGCAGGATGTGTGCCGCAGGATGTGCGCCCCACATAATTTGCGCACCACAGGATGTGCAAGCACAGTTTTTTTATTAATTTGATTTAAAAAAAAAAAATTGTAAAAATGTTTTAATATTATTTGTATTCATGTGCGCAGCAGGATGTGCGCCGCAGGATGTGCGCCCCACAGAAATTGCGCCCCACAGGATGTGCAAGCACAGTTTTTTTATTAATTTGATTTAAATATATATATATATATTTTTTAATATTTTAATATTAGTTTTATTTATGTGCTCAGCAGGATGTGCGCCCCACAGGAAGTACAAGCACAGTTTTTTTATTAATTTGATTTAAATACTTTTTTTTGTAAAAATGTTTTAATATTATTTTTATTAATGTGCCTAGCTGGATGTGCGCCGCAGGATGTGCGCCCCACAGAATTTGCGACACACAGGATGTGCAAGGACAGTTTTTTTATTAATTTGATTTAAAAAAAAAAAATTGTAATTTGTTTTTAATATTATTTTTATTTATGTGCGCAGCAGGATGTGCGCCGCAGGATGTGCGCCCCACAGAATTTGCGCCCCACAGGATGTGCAAGCACGGTTTTTTTATTAATTTGATTTAAATATTTTTTTTGTAAAAATGTTTTAATATTATTTTTATGTATGTGCGCAGCAGGATGTGCGCCGCAGGATGTGCGCCCCACATAATTTGCGCCCCACAGGATGTGCAAGCACATTTTTTTTATTAATTTGATTTAAAAAAAAAATTGTAATTTGTTTTTAATATTATTTTTATTTATGTGCGCCGCAGGATGTGCGCCCCACAGAATTTGCGCCCCACAGGATGTGCAAGCACAGTTTTTTCATTAATTTGATATAAATATTTTTTTTTGTAAAAATGTTTTAATATTATTTGTATTCATGTGCGCAGCAGGATGTGCGCCCCACAGAATTTGCGCCCCACAGGATGTGCAAGCACAGTTTTTTTATTAATTTGATTTAAAAAAAAAAATTGTAATTTGTTTTTAATATGATTTTTATTCATGTGCGCAGCAGGATGTGCGCCGCAGGATGTGCGCCCCACAGAATTTGCGCCCCACAGGATGTGCAAGGACAGTTTTTTTATTAATTTGATTCAAATATTTTTTTTGTAAAAATGTTTTAATATTATTTTTATTTATGTGCGCAGCAGGATGTGCGCCGCAGGATGTGCGCCCCACATAATTTGCGCCCCACAGGATGTGCAAGCACAGTTTTTTTATTAATTTGATTTAAAAAAAAAAATTGTAAATTGTTTTTAATATTATTTTTATTTATGTGCGCAGCAGGATGTGCGCCCCACAGAATTTGCGCCCCACAGGATGTGCAAGCACAGTTTTTTTATTAATTTGATTTAAATATTTTTTTTTGTAAAAATGTTTTAATATTATTTTTATTCATGTGCGCAGCAGGATTTGCGCCGCAGGATGTGCGCCCCACAGAATTTGCGCCCCACAGGATGTGCAAGCACAGTTTTTTTATTAATTTGATTTAAATATTTTTTTTATTAAAAATGTTTTAATATTATTTTTATTTATGTGCGCAGCAGGATGTGCGCCGCAGGATGTGCGCCCCACATAATTTGCGCCCCACAGGATGTGCAAGCACAGTTTTTTTATTAATTTGATTTAAAAAAAAAAATTGTAAATTGTTTTTAATATTATTTTTATTTATGTGCGCAGCAGGATGTGCGCCCCACAGAATTTGCGCCCCACAGGATGTGCAAGCACAGTTTTTTTATTAATTTGATTTAAATATTTTTTTTTGTAAAAATGTTTTAATATTATTTTTATTCATGTGCGCAGCAGGATTTGCGCCGCAGGATGTGCGCCCCACAGAATTTGCGCCCCACAGGATGTGCAAGCACAGTTTTTTTATTAATTTGATTTAAATATTTTTTTTATTAAAAATGTTTTAATATTATTTTTATTCATGTGCACAGCAGGATTTGCGCCGCAGGATGTGCGCCCCACATAATTTGCGCCCCACAGGATGTGCAAGCACATTTTTTTTATTAATTTGATTTAAAAAAAAAATTGTAATTTGTTTTTAATATTATTTTTATTTATGTGCGCCGCAGGATGTGCGCCCCACAGAATTTGCTCCCCACAGGATGTGCAAGCACAGTTTTTTCATTAATTTGATATAAATATTTTTTTTTGTAAAAATGTTTTAATATTATTTGTATTCATGTGCGCAGCAGGATGTGCGCCCCACAGAATTTGCGCCCCACAGGATGTGCAAGGACAATTTTTTTATTAATTTGATTTAAAAAAAAAAATTTGTAATTTGTTTTTAATATTATTTTTATTTATGTGCGCAGCAGGATGTGCGCCGCAGGATGTGCGCCCCACAGAATTTGCGCCCCACAGGATGTGCAAGCACAGTTTTTTTATTAATTTGATTTAAATAATTTTTTTTGTAAAAACGTTTTAACATTATTTTTATTTATATGCGCCACAGGATGTTCGCCCCACAGAATTTGCGCCCCACAGGATGTGCAAGCACAGTTTTTTTATTAATTTGATTTAAAAAAAAAAATTGTAATTTGTTTTTAATATGATTTTTATTCATGTGCGCAGCAGGATTTGCGCCGCAGGATGTGCGCCCCACAGAATTTGCGCCCCACAGGATGTGCAAGGACAGTTTTTTTATTAATTTGATTTAAATATTTTTTTTATTAAAAATGTTTTAATATTATTTTTATTCATGTGCGCAGCAGGATTTGCGCCAAAGGATGTGCGCCCCACAGAATTTGCGCCCCACAGGATGTGCAAGCACAGTTTTTTTATTAATTTGATTTAAATATTTTTTTTGTAAAAATCTTTTAATATTATTTTTATTCATGTAAGCAGCAGGATGTGCGCTGCAGGATGTGCGCACCACAGGATGTGCAAGCACAGTTTTTTTATTAATTTGATTTAAATATTTTTTTTTGTAAAAATGTTTTAACATTATTTTTATTCATGTGCGCAGCAGGATGTGCGCCCCACAGAATTTGCGCCCCACAGGATGTGCAAGCACAGTTTTTTTATTAATTTGATTTAAATATTTTTTTTTGTAAAAATGTTTTAATATTATTTTAATTTATGTGCGCAGCAGGATGTGCGCCGCAGGATGTGCGCCCCACAGGATGTGCAAGCACAGTTTTTTTTATATTTGATTTAAATATTTTTTTTTGTAAAAATGTTTTAATATTATCTTAATTTATGTGTGCAGCAGGATGTGTTTCGCAGGATGTGCAAGCACAGTTTTTTTAGTAATTTGGTTTAAAACATTTTTTTTGTAAAAATGTTTTAATATTATTTTACTTTATGTGCGCAGCAGGATGTGTTTCGCAGGATGTGCGCCGCATGATGTGCGCCCCACAGAATTTTCGCCCCACAGGATGTGCAAGCACAGTTATTTTATTTATTTGATTTAAATATATTTTTTTGTAAAAATGTTTTAATATTATTTTTATTCATGTGCACAGCAGGATGTGTGCCGCAGGATGTGCGCCCCACAGAATTTGCGCCCCACAGGATGTGCAAGCACAGTTTTTTTATTAATTTGATTTAAAAACGAAAAAATTGTAAATTGTTTTTAATATTATTTTTATATTAATGTGCGTAGCTGGATGTGCGCCCCACAGGATGTGCAAGGACAGTTTTTTTATTAATTTGATTTAAATATTTTTTTTTGTAAAAATGTTTTAATATTATTTTTATTCATGTGCGCAGCAGGATTTGCGCCGCAGGATGTGCGCCCCACAGAATTTGCGCCCCACAGGATGTGCAAGGACAGTTTTTTTATTAATTTGATTTAAAAAAAAAAATTGTAATTTGTTTTTAATATTATTTTTATTTATGTGCGCAGCAGGATGTGCGCCGCAGGATGTGCGCCTCACAGAATTTGCGCCCCACAGGATGTGCAAGCACAGTTTTTTTATTAATTTGATTTAAAAAAAATTTTTTGTAGTTTGTTTTTAATATTATTTTTATTTATGTTCGCAGCAGGATGTGCAAGCAGTTTTTTTATTAATTTGATTTAAAAAAAAAAATTGTAAATTGTTTTTAATATTATTTTTATTTATGTGCGCAGCAGGATGTGCGCCGCAGGATGTGCGCCCCACAGAATTTGCGCCCCACAGGATGTGCAAGCACAGTTTTTTTATTAATTTGATTTTAATATATATTTTTTTTTAATTTTTTATTATTTTTTTATTCATGTGCACAGCAGGATGTGCGCTGGTGGATGTGCGCCCCACATAATTTGCGCCCCACAGGATGTGCAAGCACAGTTTTTTTATTAATTTGATTTAAATATTTTTTTTTGTAAAAATGTTTTAATATTATTTTTATTTATGTGCGCAGCAGGATGTGCGCCGCAGGATGTGCGCCCCACAGGATGTGCAAGGACAGTTTTTTTATTAATTTGATTTAAAAAAAAATTGTAATTTGTTTTTAATATTATATGTATTTATGTGCGCAGCAGGATGTGCGCCGCAGGATGTGCGCCCCACATAATTTGCACCCCACAGGATGTGCAAGCACAGTTTTTTTATTAATTTGATTTAAATATTTTTTTTTGTAAAAATGTTTTAATATTATTTTTATTTATGTGCGCAGCAGGATGTGCGCTGCAGGATGTGCGCCCCACAGAATTTGCGCCCCACAGGATGTGCAAGCACAGTTTGTTTATTAATTTGATTTAAAAAAAAAAAATTGTAAATTGTTTTTAATATTATTTTTATTTATGTGCGCAGCAGGATGTGCGCCCCACAGAATTTGCGCCCCACAGGATGTGCAAGCACAGTTTTTTTATTAATTTGATTAAAATATTTTTTTTTGTAAAAATGTTTTAATATTATTTTTATTTATGTGCGCAGCAGGATGTGTGCCGCAGGATGTGAGCCCGACAGAATTTGCGCCCCACAGGATGTGCAAGGACAGTTTTTTTATTAATTTGATTTAAATATTTTTTTTGTAAAAATGTTTTAATATTATTTTTATTTATGTGCGCAGCAGGATGTGCGCCCCACATAATTTGCGCCCCACAGGATGTGCAAGCTTTTTTTTTTTATTAATTTGATTTAAATATTTTTTTTTGTAAAAATGTTTTAATATAATTTTTATTATTGTGTGCAGCAGGATTTGCGCCGCAGGATGTGCGCCCCACAGAATTTGAGCCCCACTGGATGTGCAAGCACAGTTTTTTTATTAATTTGATTTAAAAAAAAAATTGTAATTTGTTTTTAATATTATTTTTATTTATATGCGCAGCAGGATGTGCACCGCAGGATGTGCGCCCCACAGAATTTGCGCCCCACAGGATGTGCAAGCACAGTTTTTTTATTAATTTGATTTAAAAAAAAAAAATTGTAAATTTTTTTTAATATTATTTTGATTTATGTTTGCAGCAGGATGTGCGCCGCAGGATGTGCGCCCCACAGAATTTGCGCCCCACAGGATGTGCAAGCACAGTTTTTTTATTAATTTGATTTAAAAAAAAAAAATTGTAAATTTTTTTTAATATTATTTTGATTTATGTTTGCAGCAGGATGTGCGCCGCAGGATGTGCGCCCCACAGAATTTGCGCCCCACAGGATGTGCAAGCACAGTTTTTTTATTAATTTGATTTAAATATTTTTTTTTGTAAAAATGTTTTAATATTATTTTTATTTATGTGCGCAGCAGGATGTGCGCCGCAGGATGTGCGCCCCACAGAATTTGCGCCCCACAGCATGTGCAAGCACAGTTTTTTTATTAATTTGATTTAAAAAAAAAAATTGTAATTTGTTTTTAATATTATTTTTATTTATGTGCGCAGCAGGATGTGCGCCGCAGGATGTGCGCCCCACAGAATTTGCGCCCCACAGGATGTGCAAGCACAGTTTTTTTATTAATTTGATTTAAATATTTTTTTTTGTAAAAATGTTTTAATATTATTTTTATTTATGTGCGCAGCAGGATGTGCGCCGCAGGATGTGCGCCCCACAGAATTTACGTCCCACAGGATGTGCAAGCACAGTTTTTTTATTAATTTGATTTAAATATTTTTTTTGTAAAAATGTTTTAATATCATTTTAATTCATGTGCGCCGTAGGATGTGCGCCCCACAGGATGTGCAAGCACAGTATTTTTATTAATTTGATTGAAAAAAAAATTGTTGTAAAAATGTTTTAATATTATTTTGATTTATGTGCGCAGCTGGATGTGCGCCGCGGGATGTGCGCCCCACAGAATTTGCGCCCCACAGGATGTGCAAGCACAGTTTTTTTATTAATTTAATTTAAATATTTTTTTTTTGTAAAAATGTTTTAATATCATTTTAATTGATGTGCGCCGCGGGATGTGCGCCCCACAGAATTTGCGCCCCACAGGATATGCAAGCACAGTTTTTTTATTAATTTGATTTAAATATTTTTTTTTGTAAAAATATTTTAATATTATTTTTATTCATGTGCGCAGCAGGATGTGCGCCGCATGATGTGCGCCCCACAGAATTTGAGCCCCACAGGATGTGCAAGCACATTTTTTTTATTATTTTGATTTAAATATATTTTTTTGTAAAAATATTTTAATATTATTTTTATTCATGTGCGCAGCAGGATGTGCGCCGCAGGATGTGCGCCCCACAGAATTTGCGCCCCACAGGATGTGCAAGCACAGTTTTTTTATTAATTTGATTTAAATATTTTTTTTTGTAAAAATGTTTTAATATTATTTTTTTTCATGTGCGCAGCAGGATGTGCGCCGCAGGATGTGCGCCCCACAGAATTTGCGCCCCACAGGATGTGCAAGCACATTTTTTTTATTAATTTGATTTAAAAAAAAAATTGTAATTTGTTTTTAATATTATTTTTATTTATGTGCGCCGCAGGATGTGCGCCCCACAGAATTTGCTCCCCACAGGATGTGCAAGCACAGTTTTTTCATTAATTTGATATAAATATTTTTTTTTGTAAAAATGTTTTAATATTATTTGTATTCATGTGCGCAGCAGGATGTGCGCCCCACAGAATTTGCGCCCCACAGGATGTGCAAGGACAATTTTTTTATTAATTTGATTTAAAAAAAAAAATTTGTAATTTGTTTTTAATATTATTTTTATTTATGTGCGCAGCAGGATGTGCGCCGCAGGATGTGCGCCCCACAGAATTTGCGCCCCACAGGATGTGCAAGCACAGTTTTTTTATTAATTTGATTTAAATAATTTTTTTTGTAAAAACGTTTTAACATTATTTTTATTTATATGCGCCACAGGATGTTCGCCCCACAGAATTTGCGCCCCACAGGATGTGCAAGCACAGTTTTTTTATTAATTTGATTTAAAAAAAAAAATTGTAATTTGTTTTTAATATGATTTTTATTCATGTGCGCAGCAGGATTTGCGCCGCAGGATGTGCGCCCCACAGAATTTGCGCCCCACAGGATGTGCAAGGACAGTTTTTTTATTAATTTGATTTAAATATTTTTTTTATTAAAAATGTTTTAATATTATTTTTATTCATGTGCGCAGCAGGATTTGCGCCAAAGGATGTGCGCCCCACAGAATTTGCGCCCCACAGGATGTGCAAGCACAGTTTTTTTATTAATTTGATTTAAATATTTTTTTTGTAAAAATCTTTTAATATTATTTTTATTCATGTAAGCAGCAGGATGTGCGCTGCAGGATGTGCGCACCACAGGATGTGCAAGCACAGTTTTTTTATTAATTTGATTTAAATATTTTTTTTTGTAAAAATGTTTTAACATTATTTTTATTCATGTGCGCAGCAGGATGTGCGCCCCACAGAATTTGCGCCCCACAGGATGTGCAAGGACAGTTTTTTTATTAATTTGATTTAAAAAAAAAAATTGTAATTTTTTTTTAATATTATTTTTATTTATGTGCGCAGCAGGATGTGCGCCGCAGGATGTGCGCCCCACAGAATTTGCGCCCCACAGGATGTGCAAGCACAGTTTTTTTATTAATTTGATTTTAATATATTTTTTTGTAAAAATGTTTTAATATTATTTTTATTTATGTGCGCAGCAGGATGTGCGCCCCACATAATTTGCGCCCCACAGGATGTGCAAGCACAGTTTTTTTATTAATTTGATTTAAATATATTTTTTTGTAAAAATCATTTAATATTATTTTTATTTATGTGCGCAGCAGGATGTGCGCCGCAGGATGTGCACCCCACATAATTTTCGCCCCACAGGATGTGCAAGCACAGTTTTTTTATTAATTTGATTTAAAAAAAAAAAAATTGTTTTTAATATTATTTTTATTAATGTGCGCAGCTGGATGTGCGCCCCACAGAATTTGCGCCCCACAGGATGTGCAAGCACAGTTTTTTTATTAATTTGATTTTAATATATTTTTTTGTAAAAATGTTTTAATATTATTTTTATTTATGTGCGCAGCAGGATGTGCGCCGCAGGATGTGCGCCCCACATAATTTGCGCCCCACAGGATGTGCAAGCACAGTTTTTTTATTAATTTGATTTAAATATATTTTTTTGTAAAAATGTTTTAATAGTATTTTTATTCATGTGCACAGCAGGATGTGCGCCGCAGGATGTGCGCCCCACAGAATGTGCAAGCAGAATTTTTTTATTAATTTGATTTAAAAAAAAAAAAAATTGTAAATTGTTTTTAATATTATTTTTATTAATGTGCGCAGCTGGATGTGCGCCCCACATAATTTGCGCCCCACAGGATGTGCAAGCACAGTTTTTTTATTAATTTGATTTAAATATTTTCTTTTGTAAAAATATTTTAATATTATTTTTATTTATGTGCGCAGCAGGATGTGCGCCCCACAGAATTTGCGCCCCACATAATTTGCGCCCCACAGGATGTGCAAGGACAGTTTTTTTATTAATGTGATTTAAAAAAAAAAAATTGTAAATTGTTTTAAATATTATTTTTATTTATGTGCGCAGCAGGATGTGCGCCGCAGGATGTGCGCCCCACATAATTTGCACCTCACAGAATGTGCAAGCACAGTTTTTTTATTAATTTGATTTAAATATTTTTTTTTGTAAAAGATTTTTAATATAATTTTTATTTATGTGCGCAGCAGGATGTGTGCCGCAAGATGTGCGCCCCACAGAATTTGTGCCCCACAGGATGTGCAAGGACAGTTTTTTTATTAATTTGGTTTAAGTATTTTTTTTTGTAAAAATGTTTTAATATTATTTTTATTTATGTGCGCAGCAGGATGTGCGCCCCACATAATTTGCGCCCCACAGGATGTGCAAGCACAGTTTTTTTATTAATTTGATTTAAAAAAAAAAATTGTAAATTTTTTTTAATATTATTTCATTTATGTGCGCAGCAGGATGTGTGCCGCAGGATGTGCGCCCCACAGAATTTGCGCCCCACAGGATGTGCAAGCACAGTTTTTTTATTAATTTCATTTAAATATTTTTTTTTGTAAAAATGTTTTAATATTATTTTTATTTATGTGCGCAGCAGGATGTGCGCTGGTGGATGTGCGCCCCACATAATTTGCGCCCCACAGGATGTGCAAGCACAGTTTTTTTATTAATTTGATTTAAAAAAAAAAATTGTAATTTGTTTTTAATATTATTTTTATTAATGTGCGCAGCTGGATGTGCGCCCCACAGAATTTGCGCCCCACAGGATGTGCAAGGAAAGTTTTTTTATTAATTTGATTTAAAAAAAAAAAATTGTAAATTGTTTTTAATATTATTTTTATTTATGTGCGCAGACGGATGTGCGCCGCAGGATGTGCGCCCCACAGGATGTGCAAGCACAGTTTGTTTATTAATTTGATTTTAAAAAAAAAAATTGTAAATTGTTTTTAATATTATTTTTATTTATGTGCGCAGCAGGATGTGCGCCCCACAGAATTTGCGCCCCACAGGATGTGCAAGCACAGTTTTTTTATTAATTTGATTAAAATATTTTTTTTTGTAAAAATGTTTTAATATTATTTTTATTTATGTGCGCAGCAGGATGTGTGCCGCAGGATGTGAGCCCGACAGAATTTGCGCCCCACAGGATGTGCAAGGACAGTTTTTTTATTAATTTGATTTAAATATTTTTTTTGTAAAAATGTTTTAATATTATTTTTATTTATGTGCGCAGCAGGATGTGCGCCGCAGGATGTGCGCCCCACATAATTTGCGCCCCACAGGATGTGCAAGGACAGTTTTTTTATTAATTTGATTTAAAAAAAAAAATTGTAATTTGTTTTTAATATTATTTTTATTTATGTGCTGAGCAGGATGTGCGCCGCAGGATGTGCGCCCAACAGAATTTGCGCCCCACAGGATGTGCAAGCACAGTTTTTTTATTAATTCAATTTTAAAAAAAAAATTGTAATTTGTTTTTAATATTATTTTTATTTATGTGCGCAGCAGGATGTGCGCCGCAGGATGTGCGCCCCACAGGATGTGCAAGGACAGTTTTTTTATTAATTTGATTTAAAAAAAAAAAAATGTAATTTGTTTTTAATATTATTTTTATTTATGTGCACAGCAGGATGTGCGCCCCACAGAATTTGTCCCCCACAGGATGTGCAAGCACAGTTTTTTTATTAATTTGATTTAAAAAAATTTTTTTGTAAAAATGTTTTAATATTATTTTGATTTATGTGCGCAGCAGGATGTGCGCCCCACAGGATGTGCAAGCACAGTTTTTTTATTAATTTGATTTAAATATTTTTTTTTGTAAAAATGTTTTAATATTATTTTTATTCATGTGCGCAGCAGGATTTAAGCCGCAGGATGTGCGCCCCACAGAATTTGCGCCCCACAGGATGTGCAAGCACAGTTTTTTTATTAATTTGATTTAAAAAAAAAAAATTGTAAATTTTTTTTAATATTATTTTGACTTATGTGCGCAGCAGGATGTGCGCCGCAGGATGTGCGCCCCACAGAATTTGCGCCCCACAGGATGTGCAAGCACAGTTTTTTTATTAATTTGATTTAAATATTTTTTTTTGTAAAAATGTTTTAATATGATTTTTATTTATGTGCGCAGCAGGATGTGCGCCGCAGGATGTGCGCCCCACAGAATTTGCGCCCCACAGGATATGCAAGCACAGTTTTTTTATTAATTTGATTTAAATATTTTTTTTTGTAAAAATGTTTTAATATTATTTTTATTTATGTGCGCAGCAGGATGTGCGCCGCAGGATGTGCGCCCCACAGAATTTGCGCCCCACAGGATGTGCAAGGACAGTTTTTTTATTAATTAAATTTAAAAAAAAAAATTGTAATTTGTTTTTAATATTATTTTTATTTATGTGCGCAGCAGGATGTGCGCCGCAGGATGTGCGCCGCAGGATGTGCGCCCCACAGAATGTGCGCCCCACAGGATGTGCAAGCACAGTTTTTTTATTAATTTGATTTAAATATTTTTTTTGTAAAAATGTTTTAATATTATTTTTAGTCATGTGCGCAGCAGGATTTGCGCCGCAGGATGTGCGCCCCACAGAATTTTTGCCCCACAGGATATGCAAGGACAGTTTTTTTATTAATTTGATTTAAATATTTTTTTTTGTAAAAATGTTTTAATATTATTTTTATTTATGTGCGCCGCAGGATGTGCGCCCCACATAATTTGCGCCCCACAGGATGTGCAAGCACATTTTTTTTATTAATTTGATTTAAAAAAAAAATTGTAATTTGTTTTTAATATTATTTTTATTTATGTGCGCCGCAGGATGTGCGCCCCACAGAATTTGCGCCCCACAGGATGTGCAAGCACAGTTTTTTCATTAATTTGATATAAATATTTTTTTTTGTAAAAATGTTTTAATATTATTTGTATTCATGTGCGCAGCAGGATGTGCGCCCCACAGAATTTGCGCCCCACAGGATGTGCAAGGACAATTTTTTTATTAATTTGATTTAAAAAAAAAAATTTGTAATTTGTTTTTAATATTATTTTTATTTATGTGCGCAGCAGGATGTGCGCCGCAGGATGTGCGCCCCACAGAATTTACGCCCCACAGGATGTGCAAGCACAGTTTTTTTATTAATTTGATTTAAATAATTTTTTTTGTAAAAACGTTTTAACATTATTTTTATTTATATGCGCCACAGGATGTTCGCCCCACAGAATTTGCGCCCCACAGGATGTGCAAGCACAGTTTTTTTATTAATTTGATTTAAAAAAAAAAATTGTAATTTGTTTTTAATATGATTTTTATTCATGTGCGCAGCAGGATGTGCGCCGCAGGATGTGCGCCCCACATAATTTAATCCCCACAGGATGTGCAAGCATAGTTTTTTTATTAATTTGATTTTAAAAAAAAAATTATAATTTGTTTTTAATATTATTTTTATTAATTTGCGCAGCTAGATGGGCGCCGCAGGATGTGCATGCACAGTTTTTGTATTAATTTGATTTAAAAAAAAAAAATTGTAATTTGTTTTTAATTTTATTTTTATTAATGTGCGCCGCAGGATGTGCGCCCCACAGAATTTGCACCCAACAGGATGTGCAAGCACAGTTTTTTTATTAATTTGATTTGAATATATATATATATATATATATTTTAATATTTTAATATTAGTTTTATTTATGTGCGCCGCAGGATGTGCGCCCCACAGAATTTGCGACACACAGGATGTGCAAGCACAGTTTTTTTATTAATTTGATTTAAATATTTTTTTTTGTAAAAATGTTTTAATATTATTTTTATTTATGTGCGCAGCAGGATGTGCGCTGCAGGATGTGCGCCCCACAGATTTTGCGCCCCACAGGATGTGCAAGCACAGATTTTTTATTAATTTGATTTAAATATCTTTTTTTGTAAAAATGTTTTAATATTATTTTTATTTATGTGCGCAGCAGGATGTGCAAGCACAGTTTTTTTATTAATTTGATTTAAAAAAAAAAAAAATTGTAAAAATGTTTTAATATTATTTGTATTCATTTGCGCAGCAGGTTGTGCGCTGCAGGATGTGCGCCCCACAGAATTTGCGCCCCACAGGATGTGCAGAAACAGTTTTTTTATTAATTTGATTTAAATATTTTTTTTTGTAAAAATGTTTTAATATTATTTTTATTCATGTGCGCAGCAGGATGTTTTATTTTTTTTTGTAAAAATGTTTTAATATTATTTTTATTTATGTGCGCAGCAGGATGTGTGCCGCAGGATGTGCGCCCCACATAATTTGCGCACCACAGGATGTGCAAGCACAGTTTTTTTATTAATTTGATTTAAAAAAAAAAAATTGTAAAAATGTTTTAATATTATTTGTATTCATGTGCGCAGCAGGATGTGCGCCGCAGGATGTGCGCCCCACAGAAATTGCGCCCCACAGGATGTGCAAGCACAGTTTTTTTATTAATTTGATTTAAATATATATATATATATTTTTTAATATTTTAATATTAGATTTATTTATGTGCTCAGCAGGATGTGCGCCCCACAGGAAGTACAAGCACAGTTTTTTTATTAATTTGATTTAAATACTTTTTTTTGTAAAAATGTTTTAATATTAGTTTTATTTATGTGCGCAGCAGGAAGTGCGCTGCAGGATGTGCGCCCCACAGATTTTGCGCCCCACAGGATGTTCAAGCACAGTTTTTTTATTTATTTGATTTAAAAAAAAAAAATTGTAATTTGTTTTTAATATTATTTTTATTAATTTGCCTAGCTGGATGTGCGCCGCAGGATGTGCGCCCCACAGAATTTGCGCCCCACAGGATGTGCCAGGACAGTTCTTTTATTAATTTGATTTAAATATTTTTTTTTGTAAAAATGATTTAATATTATTTTTATTAATGTGCGCAGCAGGATGTGCGCCGCAGGATGTGTGCCCCACATAATTTAATCCCCACAGGATGTGCAAGCACAGTTTTTTTATTATTTTGATTTAAAAAAAAAATTGTAATTTGTTTTTAATTTTATTTTTATTAATGTGCCTAGCTGGATGTGCGCCGCAGGATGTGCGCCCCACAGAATTTGCGACACACAGGATGTGCAAGGACAGTTTTTTTATTAATTTGATTTAAAAAAAAAAAATTGTAATTTGTTTTTAATATTATTTTTATTTATGTGCGCAGCAGGATGTGCGCCGCAGGATGTGCGCCCCACAGAATTTGCGCCCCACAGGATGTGCAAGCACGGTTTTTTTATTAATTTGATTTAAATATTTTTTTTGTAAAAATGTTTTAATATTATTTTTATGTATGTGCGCAGCAGGATGTGCGCCGCAGGATGTGCGCCCCACATAATTTGCGCCCCACAGGATGTGCAAGCACATTTTTTTTATTAATTTGATTTAAAAAAAAAATTGTAATTTGTTTTTAATATTATTTTTATTTATGTGCGCCGCAGGATGTGCGCCCCACAGAATTTGCGCCCCACAGGATGTGCAAGCACAGTTTTTTCATTAATTTGATATAAATATTTTTTTTTGTAAAAATGTTTTAATATTATTTGTATTCATGTGCGCAGCAGGATGTGCGCCCCACAGAATTTGCGCCCCACAGGATGTGCAAGGACAATTTTTTTATTAATTTGATTTTAAAAAAAAAATTTGTAATTTGTTTTTAATATTATTTTTATTTATGTGCGCAGCAGGATGTGCGCCGCAGGATGTGCGCCCCACAGAATTTGCGCCCCACAGGATGTGCAAGCACAGTTTTTTTATTAATTTGATTTAAATAATTTTTTTTGTAAAAACGTTTTAACATTATTTTTATTTATATGCGCCACAGGATGTTCGCCCCACAGAATTTGCGCCCCACAGGATGTGCAAGCACAGTTTTTTTATTAATTTGATTTAAAAAAAAAAATTGTAATTTGTTTTTAATATGATTTTTATTCATGTGCGCAGCAGGATGTGCGCCGCAGGATGTGCGCCCCACAGAATTTGCGCCCCACAGGATGTGCAAGGACAGTTTTTTTATTAATTTGATTCAAATATTTTTTTTGTAAAAATGTTTTAATATTATTTTTATTTATGTGCGCAGCAGGATGTGCGCCGCAGGATGTGCGCCCCACATAATTTGCGCCCCACAGGATGTGCAAGCACAGTTTTTTTATTAATTTGATTTAAAAAAAAAAATTGTAAATTGTTTTTAATATTATTTTTATTTATGTGCGCAGCAGGATGTGCGCCCCACAGAATTTGCGCCCCACAGGATGTGCAAGCACAGTTTTTTTATTAATTTGATTTAAATATTTTTTTTTGTAAAAATGTTTTAATATTATTTTTATTCATGTGCGCAGCAGGATTTGCGCCGCAGGATGTGCGCCCCACAGAATTTGCGCCCCACAGGATGTGCAAGCACAGTTTTTTTATTAATTTGATTTAAATATTTTTTTTATTAAAAATGTTTTAATATTATTTTTATTTATGTGCGCAGCAGGATGTGCGCCGCAGGATGTGCGCCCCACATAATTTGCGCCCCACAGGATGTGCAAGCACAGTTTTTTTATTAATTTGATTTAAAAAAAAAAATTGTAAATTGTTTTTAATATTATTTTTATTTATGTGCGCAGCAGGATGTGCGCCCCACAGAATTTGCGCCCCACAGGATGTGCAAGCACAGTTTTTTTATTAATTTGATTTAAATATTTTTTTTTGTAAAAATGTTTTAATATTATTTTTATTCATGTGCGCAGCAGGATTTGCGCCGCAGGATGTGCGCCCCACAGAATTTGCGCCCCACAGGATGTGCAAGCACAGTTTTTTTATTAATTTGATTTAAATATTTTTTTTATTAAAAATGTTTTAATATTATTTTTATTCATGTGCACAGCAGGATTTGCGCCGCAGGATGTGCGCCCCACATAATTTGCGCCCCACAGGATGTGCAAGCACATTTTTTTTATTAATTTGATTTAAAAAAAAAATTGTAATTTGTTTTTAATATTATTTTTATTTATGTGCGCCGCAGGATGTGCGCCCCACAGAATTTGCTCCCCACAGGATGTGCAAGCACAGTTTTTTCATTAATTTGATATAAATATTTTTTTTTGTAAAAATGTTTTAATATTATTTGTATTCATGTGCGCAGCAGGATGTGCGCCCCACAGAATTTGCGCCCCACAGGATGTGCAAGGACAATTTTTTTATTAATTTGATTTAAAAAAAAAAATTTGTAATTTGTTTTTAATATTATTTTTATTTATGTGCGCAGCAGGATGTGCGCCGCAGCATGTGCGCCCCACAGAATTTGCGCCCCACAGGATGTGCAAGCACAGTTTTTTTATTAATTTGATTTAAATATTTTTTTTTGTAAAAATGTTTTAATATTATTTTTATTTATGTGCGCAGCAGGATGTGCGCCGCAGGATGTGCGCCCCACAGAATTTGCGCCCCACAGGATGTGCAAGCACAGTTTTTTTATTTATTTGATTTAAATATTTTTTTTTGTAAAAATGTTTTATTTCATTTTTATTTATGTGCACAGCAGGATGTGCGCCGCAGGATGTGCGCCCCACAGAATTTGCGCCCCACAGGATGTGCAAGGACAGTTTTTTTATTAATTTGATTTAAAAAAAAAAATTGTAAATTGTTTTTAATATTATTTTTATTTATGTGCGCAGCAGGATGTGCGCCGCAGGATGTGCGCCCCACAGAATTTGCGCCCCACAGGATGTGCAAGGACAGTTTTTTTATTAATTTGATTTAAATATTTTTTTTATTAAAAATGTTTTAATATTATTTTTATTCATGTGCGCAGCAGGATTTGCGCCAAAGGATGTGCGCCCCACAGAATTTGCGCCCCACAGGATGTGCAAGCACAGTTTTTTTATTAATTTGATTTAAATATTTTTTTTATTAAAAATGTTTTAATATTATTTTTATTCATGTGCGCAGCAGGATTTGCGCCGCAGGATGTGCGCCCCACATAATTTGCGCCCCACAGGATGTGCAAGCACAGTTTTTTTATTAATTTGATTTAAAAAAAAAAAATTGTAAATTGTTTTTAATATTATTTTTATTTATGTGCGCAGCAGGATGTGCGCCCCACAGAATTTGCGCCCCACAGGATGTGCAAGCACAGTTTTTTTATTAATTTGATTTAAATATTTTTTTTGTAAAAATCTTTTAATATTATTTTTATTCATGTGCGCAGCAGGATTTGCGCCGCAGGATGTGCGCCCCACAGAATTTGCGCCCCACAGGATGTGCAAGCACAGTTTTTTTATTAATTTGATTTAAATATTTTTTTTATTAAAAATGTTTTAATATTATTTTTATTCATGTGCACAGCAGGATTTGCGCCGCAGGATGTGCGCCCCACATAATTTGCGCCCCACAGGATGTGCAAGCACATTTTTTTTATTAATTTGATTTAAAAAAAAAATTGTAATTTGTTTTTAATATTATTTTTATTTATGTGCGCCGCAGGATGTGCGCCCCACAGAATTTGCTCCCCACAGGATGTGCAAGCACAGTTTTTTCATTAATTTGATATAAATATTTTTTTTTGTAAAAATGTTTTAATATTATTTGTATTCATGTGCGCAGCAGGATGTGCGCCCCACAGAATTTGCGCCCCACAGGATGTGCAAGGACAATTTTTTTATTAATTTGATTTAAAAAAAAAAATTTGTAATTTGTTTTTAATATTATTTTTATTTATGTGCGCAGCAGGATGTGCGCCGCAGCATGTGCGCCCCACAGAATTTGCGCCCCACAGGATGTGCAAGCACAGTTTTTTTATTAATTTGATTTAAATATTTTTTTTTGTAAAAATGTTTTAATATTATTTTTATTTATGTGCGCAGCAGGATGTGCGCCGCAGGATGTGCGCCCCACAGAATTTGCGCCCCACAGGATGTGCAAGCACAGTTTTTTTATTTATTTGATTTAAATATTTTTTTTTGTAAAAATGTTTTATTTCATTTTTATTTATGTGCACAGCAGGATGTGCGCCGCAGGATGTGCGCCCCACAGAATTTGCGCCCCACAGGATGTGCAAGCAAGGTTTTTTATTAGTTATATTTAAATATTTTTTTTTGTAAAAATGTTTTAATATTATTTTTATTTATGTGAGCAGCAGGATGTGCGCAGCAGGATGTGCGCCGCAGGATGTGCGCCCCACAGAATTTGCGCCCCACAGGATGTGCAAGGACAGTTTTTTTATTAATTTGATTTAAATATTTTTTTTATTAAAAATGTTTTAATATTATTTTTATTCATGTGCGCAGCAGGATTTGCGCCAAAGGATGTGCGCCCCACAGAATTTGCGCCCCACAGGATGTGCAAGCACAGTTTTTTTATTAATTTGATTTAAATATTTTTTTTATTAAAAATGTTTTAATATTATTTTTATTCATGTGCGCAGCAGGATTTGCGCCGCAGGATGTGCGCCCCACATAATTTGCGCCCCACAGGATGTGCAAGCACAGTTTTTTTATTAATTTGATTTAAAAAAAAAAAATTGTAAATTGTTTTTAATATTATTTTTATTTATGTGCGCAGCAGGATGTGCGCCGCAGGATGTGCGCCCCACAGAATTTGCGCCCCACAGGATGTGCAAGCACAGTTTTTTTATTTATTTGATTTAAATATTTTTTTTTGTAAAAATGTTTTATTTCATTTTTATTTATGTGCGCAGCAGGATGTGCGCCGCAGGATGTGCGCCCCACAGAATTTGCGCCCCACAGGATGTGCAAGGACAGTTTTTTTATTAATTTGATTTAAAAAAAAAAATTGTAAATTGTTTTTAATATTATTTTTATTTATGTGCGCAGCAGGATGTGCGCCGCAGGATGTGCGCCCCACAGAATTTGCGCCCCACAGGATGTGCATGGACAGTTTTTTTATTAATTTGATTTTAATATATTTTTTTGTAAAAATGTTTTAATATTATTTTTATTTATGTGCGCAGCAGGATGTGCGCCGCAGGATGTGCTCCCCACATAATTTGCGCCCCACAGGATGTTCAAGCACAGTTTTTTTAATAATTTGATTTAAATATTTTTTTTTGTAAAAATGTTTTAATATTATTTTTATTTATGTGCGCAGCAGGATGTGCGCCGCAGGATGTGCGCCCCACAGAATTTGCGCCCCACAGGATGTGCAAGCACAGTTTTTTTATTAATTTTATTTAAAAAAAAAAAATTGTAAATTGTTTTTAATATTATTTTTATTTATGTGCGCAGCAGGATGTGCGCCACAGGATGTGCGCCCCACAGAATTTGCGCCCCACAGGATGTGCAAGGACAGTTTTTTTATTAATTTGATTTAAATATTTTTTTTTGTAAAAATGTTTTAATATTATTTTTATTTATGTGCGCAGCAGGATGTGCACCGCAGGATGTGCGCCCCACAGAATTTGCGCCCCACAGGATGTGCAAGTACATTTTTTTTATTAATTTGATTTAAATATTTTTTTTTGTAAAAATGTTTTATTTCATTTTTATTTATGTGCGCAGCAGGATGTGCGCCCCACAGAATTTGCGCCCCACATAATTTGCGCCCCACAGGACGTGCAAGGACAGTTTTTTTATTAATTTGATTTTAAAAAAAAAATTGTAATTTGTTTTTAATATTATTTTTATTTATGTGCGCAGCAGGATGTGCGCCGCAGGATGTGCGCCCCACAGAATTTGCGCCCCACAGGATGTGCAAGCAAGGTTTTTTATTAGTTATATTTAAATATTTTTTTTTGTAAAAATGTTTTAATATTATTTTTATTTATGTGAGCAGCAGGATGTGCGCAGCAGGATGTGCGCCGCAGGATGTGCGCCCCACAGAATTTGCGCCCCACATAATTTGCGCCCCACAGGACGTGCAAGGACAGTGTTTTTATTAATTTGATTTTAAAAAAAAAATTGTAATTTGTTTTTAATATTATTTTTATTTATGTGCGCAGCAGGATGTGCGCCCCACAGAATTTGCGCCCCACAGGATGTGCAAGGAAAGTTTTTTTATTAATTTGATTTAAATATTTTTTTTGTAAAAATGTTTTAATATTATTTTTATTTATGTGCGCAGCAGGATGTGCGCCGCAGGATGTGCGCCCCACAGAATTTGCGCCCCACAGGATGTGCAAGCACAGTTTTTTTATTAATTTAATTTAAATATATTTTTTTGTAAAAATGTTTTAATATTATTTTTATTTATGTGCACAGCAGGATGTGCGCCGCAGGATGTGCGCCCCACATAATTTGCGCCCCACAGGATGTGCAAGCACAGTTTTTTTATTAATTTGATTTAAAAATAAAATTGTAATTTGTTTTTAATATTATTTTTATTTATGTGTGCAGCAGGATGTGCGCCGCAGGATGTGCGCCCCACAGGATGTGCAAGGACAGTTTTTTTATTAATTTGATTTAAATATTTTTTTTGTAAAAATGTTTTAATATTATTTTTATTTATGTGCACAGCAGGATGTGCGCCGCAGGATGTGCGCCCCACAGAATGTGCAAGCACAGTTTTTTTATTAATTTTATTTAAAAAAAAAAACTTGTAAATTTGTTTCAATATTATTTTTATTTATGTGCGCAGCAGGATGTGCGCCACAGGATGTGCGCCCCACAGAATTTGCGCCCCACAGGATGTGCAAGCACAGTTTTTTTATTAATTTGATTTAAATATATTTTTTTGTAAAAATGTTTTAATATTATTTTTATTCATGTGCACAGCAGGATGTGCGCCGCAGGATGTGCGCCCCACAGAATTTGCGCCCCACAGGATGTGCAAGCACAGTTTTTTTATTAATTTGATTTAAATATATTTTTTTGTAAAAATGTTTTGATATTATTTTTATTCATGTGCACAGCAGGATGTGCGCCGCAGGATGTGCGCCCCACATAATTTGCGCCCCACAGGATGTGCAAGCACATTTTTTTTATTAATTTGATTTAAAAATAAAATTGTAATTTGTTTTTAATATTATTTTTATTTATGTGTGCAGCAGGATGTGCGCCGCAGGATGTGCGCCCCACAGAATTTGCGCCCCACAGGATGTGCAAGGACAGTTTTTTTATTAATTTGATTTAAATATTTTTTTCGTAAAAATGTTTTAATATTATTTGTATTTATGTGCGCAGCAGGATGTGCGCCGCAGGATGTGCGCCCCACAGAATTTGCGCCCCACAGGATGTGCAAGCACAGTTTTTTTATTAATTTAATTTAAATATATTTTTTTGTAAAAATGTTTTAATATTATTTTTATTTATGTGAGCAGCAGGATGTGCGTAGCAGGATGTGCGCCGCAGGATGTGCGCCCCACAGAATTTGCGCCCCACATAATTTGCGCCCCACAGGACGTGCAAGGACAGTGTTTTTATTAATTTGATTTTAAAAAAAAAATTGTAATTTGTTTTTAATATTATTTTTATTTATGTGCGCAGCAGGATGTGCGCCCCACAGAATTTGCGCCCCACAGGATGTGCAAGGAAAGTTTTTTTATTAATTTGATTTAAATATTTTTTTTGTAAAAATGTTTTAATATTATTTTTATTTATGTGCGCAGCAGGATGTGCGCCGCAGGATGTGCGCCCCACAGAATTTGCGCCCCACAGGATGTGCAAGCACAGTTTTTTTATTAATTTAATTTAAATATATTTTTTTGTAAAAATGTTTTAATATTATTTTTATTTATGTGCACAGCAGGATGTGCGCCGCAGGATGTGCGCCCCACATAATTTGCGCCCCACAGGATGTGCAAGCACAGTTTTTTTATTAATTTGATTTAAAAATAAAATTGTAATTTGTTTTTAATATTATTTTTATTTATGTGTGCAGCAGGATGTGCGCCGCAGGATGTGCGCCCCACAGGATGTGCAAGGACAGTTTTTTTATTAATTTGATTTAAATATTTTTTTTGTAAAAATGTTTTAATATTATTTTTATTTATGTGCACAGCAGGATGTGCGCCGCAGGATGTGCGCCCCACAGAATGTGCAAGCACAGTTTTTTTATTAATTTGATTTAAATATATTTTTTTGTAAAAATGTTTTAATATTATTTTTATTCATGTGCACAGCAGGATGTGCGCCGCAGGATGTGCGCCCCACAGAATTTGCGCCCCACAGGATGTGCAAGCACAGTTTTTTTATTAATTTGATTTAAATATATTTTTTTGTAAAAATGTTTTGATATTATTTTTATTCATGTGCACAGCAGGATGTGCGCCGCAGGATGTGCGCCCCACATAATTTGCGCCCCACAGGATGTGCAAGCACATTTTTTTTATTAATTTGATTTAAAAATAAAATTGTAATTTGTTTTTAATATTATTTTTATTTATGTGTGCAGCAGGATGTGCGCCGCAGGATGTGCGCCCCACAGAATTTGCGCCCCACAGGATGTGCAAGGACAGTTTTTTTATTAATTTGATTTAAATATTTTTTTCGTAAAAATGTTTTAATATTATTTGTATTTATGTGCGCAGCAGGATGTGCGCCGCAGGATGTGCGCCCCACAGAATTTGCGCCCCACAGGATGTGCAAGCACAGTTTTTTTATTAATTTAATTTAAATATATTTTTTTGTAAAAATGTTTTAATATTATTTTTATTTATGTGCACAGCAGGATGTGCGCCGCAGGATGTGCGCCCCACAGGATGTGCAAGCACAGTTTTTTTATTAATTTGATTTAAATATTTTTTTTTGTAAAAATGTTTTAATATTATTTTTAATTATGTGCGCAGCAGGATGTGCGCCGCAGGATGTGCGCCCCACAGAATTTGCGCCCCACAGGATGTGCAAGCACAGTTTTTTTATTAATTTGATTTAAAAAAAAAAATTGTAATTTGTTTTTAATATTATTTTTATTTATGTGCGCAGCAGGATGTGTGCCGCAGGATGTGCGCCCCACAGAATTTGCGCCCCACAGGATGTGCAAGCACAGTTTTTTTATTAATTTGATTTAAATATTTTTTTTTGTAAAAATGTTTTAATATTATTTTTATTCATGTGCGCAGCAGGATGTGCGCCCCAAATAATTTGCGCCCCACAGGATGTGCAAGCACAGTTTTTTTATTAATTTGATTTAAAAAAAAAAATTGTAATTTGTTTTTAATATTATTTTTATTCATGTGCGCAGCAGGATGTGCGCCCCACAGAATTTGCGCCCCACAGGATGTGCATGGACAGTTTTTTTATTAATTTGATTTAAAAAAAAAAAATTGTAATTTGTTTTTAATATTATTTTTATTTATGTGCTTAGCAGGATGTGCGCCCCACATAATTTGCGCCCCACAGGATGTGCAAGCACAGTTTTTTTATTAATTTGATTTAAATATATTTTTTTGTAAAAATGTTTTTAATATTATTTTTATTCATGTGCACAGCAGGATGTGCGCCGCACATAATTTGCGCCCCACAGGATGTGCAAGCACAGTTTTTTTATTAATTTGATTTAAAAAAAAAAACTTGTAAATTTGTTTCAATATTATTTTTATTTATGTGCGCAGCAGGATGTGTGCCGCAGGATGTGCGCCCCACAGAATTTGCGCCCCACAGGATGTGCAAGGACAGTTTTTTTATTAATTTGATTTAAAAAAAAAAATTGTAATTTGTTTTTAATATTATTTTTATTTATCTGCGCAGCAGGATGTGCGCCGCAGGATGTGCGCCCCACAGAATTTGCGCCCCACAGGATGTGCAAGGACAGTTTTTTTATTAATTTGATTTAACATAAAATAATTGTAAATTGTTTTTAATATTATTTTTATTAATTTGCGCAGCTGGATGTGCGCCACAGGATGTGCGCCCCACAGAATTTGCGCCCCACAGGATGTGCAAGGACAGTTTTTTTATTAATTTGATTTAAATATTTTTTTTTGTAAAAATGTTTTAATATTATTTTTATTTATGTGCGCAGCAGGATGTGCACCGCAGGATGTGCGCCCCACAGAATTTGCGCCCCACAGGATGTGCAAGTACATTTTTTTTATTAATTTGATTTAAATATTTTTTTTTGTAAAAATGTTTTATTTCATTTTTATTTATGTGCGCAGCAGGATGTGCGCCCCACAGAATTTGCGCCCCACATAATTTGCGCCCCACAGGACGTGCAAGGACAGTTTTTTTATTAATTTGATTTTAAAAAAAAAATTGTAATTTGTTTTTAATATTATTTTTATTTATGTGCGCAGCAGGATGTGCGCCGCAGGATGTGCGCCCCACAGAATTTGCGCCCCACAGGATGTGCAAGCAAGGTTTTTTATTAGTTATATTTAAATATTTTTTTTTGTAAAAATGTTTTAATATTATTTTTATTTATGTGAGCAGCAGGATGTGCGCAGCAGGATGTGCGCCGCAGGATGTGCGCCCCACAGAATTTGCGCCCCACATAATTTGCGCCCCACAGGACGTGCAAGAACAGTGTTTTTATTAATTTGATTTTAAAAAAAAAATTGTAATTTGTTTTTAATATTATTTTTATTTATGTGCGCAGCAGGATGTGCGCCCCACAGAATTTGCGCCCCACAGGATGTGCAAGGAAAGTTTTTTTATTAATTTGATTTAAATATTTTTTTTGTAAAAATGTTTTAATATTATTTTTATTTATGTGCGCAGCAGGATGTGCGCCGCAGGATGTGCGCCCCACAGAATTTGCGCCCCACAGGATGTGCAAGCACAGTTTTTTTATTAATTTAATTTAAATATATTTTTTTGTAAAAATGTTTTAATATTATTTTTATTTATGTGCACAGCAGGATGTGCGCCGCAGGATGTGCGCCCCACATAATTTGCGCCCCACAGGATGTGCAAGCACAGTTTTTTTATTAATTTGATTTAAAAATAAAATTGTAATTTGTTTTTAATATTATTTTTATTTATGTGTGCAGCAGGATGTGCGCCGCAGGATGTGCGCCCCACAGGATGTGCAAGGACAGTTTTTTTATTAATTTGATTTAAATATTTTTTTTGTAAAAATGTTTTAATATTATTTTTATTTATGTGCACAGCAGGATGTGCGCCGCAGGATGTGCGCCCCACAGAATGTGCAAGCACAGTTTTATTTATGTGCGCAGCAGGATGTGCGCCACAGGATGTGCGCCCCACAGAATTTGCGCCCCACAGGATGTGCAAGCACAGTTTTTTTATTAATTTGATTTAAAAATAAAATTGTAATTTGTTTTTAATATTATTTTTATTTATGTGTGCAGCAGGATGTGCGCCGCAGGATGTGCGCCCCACAGAATTTGCGCCCCACAGGATGTGCAAGGACAGTTTTTTTATTAATTTGATTTAAATATTTTTTTCGTAAAAATGTTTTAATATTATTTGTATTTATGTGCGCAGCAGGATGTGCGCCGCAGGATGTGCGCCCCACAGAATTTGCGCCCCACAGGATGTGCAAGCACAGTTTTTTTATTAATTTAATTTAAATATATTTTTTTGTAAAAATGTTTTAATATTATTTTTATTTATGTGCACAGCAGGATGTGCGCCGCAGGATGTGCGCCCCACAGGATGTGCAAGCACAGTTTTTTTATTAATTTGATTTAAATATTTTTTTTTGTAAAAATGTTTTAATATTATTTTTAATTATTTGCGCAGCAGGATGTGCGCCGCAGGATGTGCGCCCCACAGAATTTGCGCCCCACAGGATGTGCAAGCACAGTTTTTTTATTAATTTGATTTAAAAAAAAAATTGTAATTTGTTTTTAATATTATTTTTATTTATGTGCGCAGCAGGATGTGTGCCGCAGGATGTGCGCCCCACAGAATTTGCGCCCCACAGGATGTGCAAGCACAGTTTTTTTATTAATTTGATTTAAATATTTTTTTTTGTAAAAATGTTTTAATATTATTTTTATTCATGTGCGCAGCAGGATGTGCGCCCCAAATAATTTGCGCCCCACAGGATGTGCAAGCACAGTTTTTTTATTAATTTGATTTAAAAAAAAAAATTGTAATTTGTTTTTAATATTATTTTTATTTATGTGCGCAGCAGGATGTGTGCCGCAGGATGTGCGCCCCACAGAATTTGCGCCCCACAGGATGTGCAAGCACAGTTTTTTTATTAATTTGATTTAAATATTTTTTTTTGTAAAAATGTTTTAATATTATTTTTATTCATGTGCGCAGCAGGATGTGCGCCCCAAATAATTTGCGCCCCACAGGATGTGCAAGCACAGTTTTTTTATTAATTTGATTTAAAAAAAAAAATTGTAATTTGTTTTTAATATTATTTTTATTTATGTGCGCAGCAGGATGTGCGCCCCACAGAATTTGCGCCCCACAGGATGTGCATGGACAGTTTTTTTATTAATTTGATTTAAAAAAAAAAAATTGTAATTTGTTTTTAATATTATTTTTATTTATGTGCTTAGCAGGATGTGCGCCCCACATAATTTGCGCCCCACAGGATGTGCAAGCACAGTTTTTTTATTAATTTGATTTAAATATATTTTTTTGTAAAAATGTTTTTAATATTATTTTTATTCATGTGCACAGCAGGATGTGCGCCGCACATAATTTGCGCCCCACAGGATGTGCAAGCACAGTTTTTTTATTAATTTGATTTAAAAAAAAAAACTTGTAAATTTGTTTCAATATTATTTTTATTTATGTGCGCAGCAGGATGTGTGCCGCAGGATGTGCGCCCCACAGAATTTGCGCCCCACAGGATGTGCAAGGACAGTTTTTTTATTAATTTGATTTAAAAAAAAAAATTGTAATTTGTTTTTAATATTATTTTTATTTATCTGCGCAGCAGGATGTGCGCCGCAGGATGTGCGCCCCACAGAATTTGCGCCCCACAGGATGTGCAAGGACAGTTTTTTTATTAATTTGATTTAACATAAAATAATTGTAAATTGTTTTTAATATTATTTTTATTAATTTGCGCAGCTGGATGTGCGCCACAGGATGTGCGCCCCACAGAATTTGCGCCCCACAGGATGTGCAAGCACAGTTTTTTTATTAATTTAATTTAAATATATTTTTTTGTAAAAATGTTTTAATATTATTTTTATTTATGTGCACAGCAGGATGTGCGCCGCAGGATGTGCGCCCCACATAATTTGCGCCCCACAGGATGTGCAAGCACAGTTTTTTTATTAATTTGATTTAAAAATAAAATTGTAATTTGTTTTTAATATTATTTTTATTTATGTGTGCAGCAGGATGTGCGCCGCAGGATGTGCGCCCCACAGGATGTGCAAGGACAGTTTTTTTATTAATTTGATTTAAATATTTTTTTTGTAAAAATGTTTTAATATTATTTTTATTTATGTGCACAGCAGGATGTGCGCCGCAGGATGTGCGCCCCACAGAATGTGCAAGCACAGTTTTATTTATGTGCGCAGCAGGATGTGCGCCACAGGATGTGCGCCCCACAGAATTTGCGCCCCACAGGATGTGCAAGCACAGTTTTTTTATTAATTTGATTTAAAAATAAAATTGTAATTTGTTTTTAATATTATTTTTATTTATGTGTGCAGCAGGATGTGCGCCGCAGGATGTGCGCCCCACAGAATTTGCGCCCCACAGGATGTGCAAGGACAGTTTTTTTATTAATTTGATTTAAATATTTTTTTCGTAAAAATGTTTTAATATTATTTGTATTTATGTGCGCAGCAGGATGTGCGCCGCAGGATGTGCGCCCCACAGAATTTGCGCCCCACAGGATGTGCAAGGACAGTTTTTTTATTAATTTGATTTAAATATTTTTTTTTGTAAAAATGTTTTAATATTATTTTTATTTATGTGCGCAGCAGGATGTGCACCGCAGGATGTGCGCCCCACAGAATTTGCGCCCCACAGGATGTGCAAGTACATTTTTTTTATTAATTTGATTTAAATATTTTTTTTTGTAAAAATGTTTTATTTCATTTTTATTTATGTGCGCAGCAGGATGTGCGCCCCACAGAATTTGCGCCCCACATAATTTGCGCCCCACAGGACGTGCAAGGACAGTTTTTTTATTAATTTGATTTTAAAAAAAAAATTGTAATTTGTTTTTAATATTATTTTTATTTATGTGCGCAGCAGGATGTGCGCCGCAGGATGTGCGCCCCACAGAATTTGCGCCCCACAGGATGTGCAAGCAAGGTTTTTTATTAGTTATATTTAAATATTTTTTTTTGTAAAAATGTTTTAATATTATTTTTATTTATGTGAGCAGCAGGATGTGCGCAGCAGGATGTGCGCCGCAGGATGTGCGCCCCACAGAATTTGCGCCCCACATAATTTGCGCCCCACAGGACGTGCAAGGACAGTGTTTTTATTAATTTGATTTTAAAAAAAAAATTGTAATTTGTTTTTAATATTATTTTTATTTATGTGCGCAGCAGGATGTGCGCCCCACAGAATTTGCGCCCCACAGGATGTGCAAGGAAAGTTTTTTTATTAATTTGATTTAAATATTTTTTTTGTAAAAATGTTTTAATATTATTTTTATTTATGTGCGCAGCAGGATGTGCGCCGCAGGATGTGCGCCCCACAGAATTTGCGCCCCACAGGATGTGCAAGCACAGTTTTTTTATTAATTTAATTTAAATATATTTTTTTGTAAAAATGTTTTAATATTATTTTTATTTATGTGCACAGCAGGATGTGCGCCGCAGGATGTGCGCCCCACATAATTTGCGCCCCACAGGATGTGCAAGCACAGTTTTTTTATTAATTTGATTTAAAAATAAAATTGTAATTTGTTTTTAATATTATTTTTATTTATGTGTGCAGCAGGATGTGCGCCGCAGGATGTGCGCCCCACAGGATGTGCAAGGACAGTTTTTTTATTAATTTGATTTAAATATTTTTTTTGTAAAAATGTTTTAATATTATTTTTATTTATGTGCACAGCAGGATGTGCGCCGCAGGATGTGCGCCCCACAGAATGTGCAAGCACAGTTTTATTTATGTGCGCAGCAGGATGTGCGCCACAGGATGTGCGCCCCACAGAATTTGCGCCCCACAGGATGTGCAAGCACAGTTTTTTTATTAATTTAATTTAAATATATTTTTTTGTAAAAATGTTTTGATATTATTTTTATTCATGTGCACAGCAGGATGTGCGCCGCAGGATGTGCGCCCCACATAATTTGCGCCCCACAGGATGTGCAAGCACATTTTTTTTATTAATTTGATTTAAAAATAAAATTGTAATTTGTTTTTAATATTATTTTTATTTATGTGTGCAGCAGGATGTGCGCCGCAGGATGTGCGCCCCACAGAATTTGCGCCCCACAGGATGTGCAAGGACAGTTTTTTTATTAATTTGATTTAAATATTTTTTTCGTAAAAATGTTTTAATATTATTTGTATTTATGTGCGCAGCAGGATGTGCGCCGCAGGATGTGCGCCCCACAGAATTTGCGCCCCACAGGATGTGCAAGCACAGTTTTTTTATTAATTTAATTTAAATATATTTTTTTGTAAAAATGTTTTAATATTATTTTTATTTATGTGCACAGCAGGATGTGCGCCGCAGGATGTGCGCCCCACAGGATGTGCAAGCACAGTTTTTTTATTAATTTGATTTAAATATTTTTTTTTGTAAAAATGTTTTAATATTATTTTTAATTATGTGCGCAGCAGGATGTGCGCCGCAGGATGTGCGCCCCACAGAATTTGCGCCCCACAGGATGTGCAAGCACAGTTTTTTTATTAATTTGATTTAAAAAAAAAAATTGTAATTTGTTTTTAATATTATTTTTATTTATGTGCGCAGCAGGATGTGTGCCGCAGGATGTGCGCCCCACAGAATTTGCGCCCCACAGGATGTGCAAGCACAGTTTTTTTATTAATTTGATTTAAATATTTTTTTTTGTAAAAATGTTTTAATATTATTTTTATTCATGTGCGCAGCAGGATGTGCGCCCCAAATAATTTGCGCCCCACAGGATGTGCAAGCACAGTTTTTTTATTAATTTGATTTAAAAAAAAAAATTGTAATTTGTTTTTAATATTATTTTTATTTATGTGCGCAGCAGGATGTGCGCCGCAGGATGTGCGCCCCACAGAATTTGCGCCCCACAGGATGTGCATGGACAGTTTTTTTATTAATTTGATTTAAAAAAAAAAAATTGTAATTTGTTTTTAATATTATTTTTATTTATGTGCTTAGCAGGATGTGCGCCCCACATAATTTGCGCCCCACAGGATGTGCAAGCACAGTTTTTTTATTAATTTGATTTAAATATATTTTTTTGTAAAAATGTTTTTAATATTATTTTTATTCATGTGCACAGCAGGATGTGCGCCGCACATAATTTGCGCCCCACAGGATGTGCAAGCACAGTTTTTTTATTAATTTGATTTAAAAAAAAAAACTTGTAAATTTGTTTCAATATTATTTTTATTTATGTGCGCAGCAGGATGTGTGCCGCAGGATGTGCGCCCCACAGAATTTGCGCCCCACAGGATGTGCAAGGACAGTTTTTTTATTAATTTGATTTAAAAAAAAAAATTGTAATTTGTTTTTAATATTATTTTTATTTATCTGCGCAGCAGGATGTGCGCCCCACAGAATTTGCGCCCCACAGGATGTGCAAGGACAGTTTTTTTATTAATTTGATTTAACATAAAATAATTGTAAATTGTTTTTAATATTATTTTTATTAATTTGCGCAGCTGGATGTGCGCCACAGGATGTGCGCCCCACAGAATTTGCGCCCCACAGGATGTACAAGCACAGTTTTTTTATTAATTTGATTTAAATATTTTTTTTTGTAAAAATGTTTTAATATTATTTTTATTTATGTGCGCAGCAGGATGTGCGCCGCAGGATGTGCGCCCCACAGAATTTGCGCCCCACAGGATGTGCAAGCACAGTTTTTTTATTAATTTTATTTAAATATTTTTTTTTGTAAAAATGTTTTAATATTATTTTTATTTATGTGCGCAGCAGGATGTGCACCGCAGGATGTGCGCCCCACAGAATTTGCGCCCCACAGGATGTGCAAGTACATTTTTTTTATTAATTTGATTTAAATATTTTTTTTTGTAAAAATGTTTTATTTCATTTTTATTTATGTGCGCAGCAGGATGTGCGCCCCACAGAATTTGCGCCCCACATAATTTGCGCCCCACAGGACGTGCAAGGACAGTTTTTTTATTAATTTGATTTTAAAAAAAAAATTGTAATTTGTTTTTAATATTATTTTTATTTATGTGCGCAGCAGGATGTGCGCCGCAGGATGTGCGCCCCACAGAATTTGCGCCCCACAGGATGTGCAAGCAAGGTTTTTTATTAGTTATATTTAAATATTTTTTTTTGTAAAAATGTTTTAATATTATTTTTATTTATGTGAGCAGCAGGATGTGCGCAGCAGGATGTGCGCCGCAGGATGTGCGCCCCACAGAATTTGCGCCCCACATAATTTGCGCCCCACAGGACGTGCAAGGACAGTGTTTTTATTAATTTGATTTTAAAAAAAAAATTGTAATTTGTTTTTAATATTATTTTTATTTATGTGCGCAGCAGGATTTGCGCCCCACAGAATTTGCGCCCCACAGGATGTGCAAGGAAAGTTTTTTTATTAATTTGATTTAAATATTTTTTTTGTAAAAATGTTTTAATATTATTTTTATTTATGTGCGCAGCAGGATGTGCGCCGCAGGATGTGCGCCCCACAGAATTTGCGCCCCACAGGATGTGCAAGCACAGTTTTTTTATTAATTTAATTTAAATATATTTTTTTGTAAAAATGTTTTAATATTATTTTTATTTATGTGCACAGCAGGATGTGCGCCGCAGGATGTGCGCCCCACATAATTTGCGCCCCACAGGATGTGCAAGCACAGTTTTTTTATTAATTTGATTTAAAAATAAAATTGTAATTTGTTTTTAATATTATTTTTATTTATGTGTGCAGCAGGATGTGCGCCGCAGGATGTGCGCCCCACAGGATGTGCAAGGACAGTTTTTTTATTAATTTGATTTAAATATTTTTTTTGTAAAAATGTTTTAATATTATTTTTATTTATGTGCACAGCAGGATGTGCGCCGCAGGATGTGCGCCCCACAGAATGTGCAAGCACAGTTTTTTTATTAATTTTATTTAAAAAAAAAAACTTGTAAATTTGTTTCAATATTATTTTTATTTATGTGCGCAGCAGGATGTGCGCCACAGGATGTGCGCCCCACAGAATTTGCGCCCCACAGGATGTGCAAGCACAGTTTTTTTATTAATTTGATTTAAATATATTTTTTTGTAAAAATGTTTTAATATTATTTTTATTCATGTGCACAGCAGGATGTGCGCCGCAGGATGTGCGCCCCACAGAATTTGCGCCCCACAGGATGTGCAAGCACAGTTTTTTTATTAATTTGATTTAAATATATTTTTTTGTAAAAATGTTTTGATATTATTTTTATTCATGTGCACAGCAGGATGTGCGCCGCAGGATGTGCGCCCCACATAATTTGCGCCCCACAGGATGTGCAAGCACATTTTTTTTATTAATTTGATTTAAAAATAAAATTGTAATTTGTTTTTAATATTATTTTTATTTATGTGTGCAGCAGGATGTGCGCCGCAGGATGTGCGCCCCACAGAATTTGCGCCCCACAGGATGTGCAAGCACAGTTTTTTTATTAATTTGATTTAAATATTTTTTTTTGTAAAAATGTTTTAATATTATTTTTATTCATGTGCGCAGCAGGATGTGCGCCCCAAATAATTTGCGCCCCACAGGATGTGCAAGCACAGTTTTTTTATTAATTTGATTTAAAAAAAAAAATTGTAATTTGTTTTTAATATTATTTTTATTTATGTGCGCAGCAGGATGTGCGCCGCAGGATGTGCGCCCCACAGAATTTGCGCCCCACAGGATGTGCATGGACAGTTTTTTTATTAATTTGATTTAAAAAAAAAAAATTGTAATTTGTTTTTAATATTATTTTTATTTATGTGCTTAGCAGGATGTGCGCCCCACATAATTTGCGCCCCACAGGATGTGCAAGCACAGTTTTTTTATTAATTTGATTTAAATATATTTTTTTGTAAAAATGTTTTTAATATTATTTTTATTCATGTGCACAGCAGGATGTGCGCCGCACATAATTTGCGCCCCACAGGATGTGCAAGCACAGTTTTTTTATTAATTTGATTTAACATAAAATAATTGTAAATTGTTTTTAATATTATTTTTATTAATTTGCGCAGCTGGATGTGCGCCACAGGATGTGCGCCCCACAGAATTTGCGCCCCACAGGATGTACAAGCACAGTTTTTTTATTAATTTGATTTAAATATTTTTTTTTGTAAAAATGTTTTAATATTATTTGTATTTATGTGCGCAGCAGGATGTGCGCCGCAGGATGTGCGCCCCACAAAATTTGCGCCCCAACAGGATATGCAAGCACAGTTTTTTTATTAATTTGATTTAAATATTTTTTTTTGTAAAAATGTTTTAATATTATTTTTATTTATGTGCGCAGCAGGATGTGCGCCGCAGGATGTGCGCCCCACAAAATTTGCGCCCCAACAGGATATGCAAGCACAGTTTTTTTATTAATTTGATTTAAATATATTTTTTTGTAAAAATGTTTTAATATTATTTTTATTTATGTGCGCAGCAGGATGTGCGCCGCATGATGTGCGCCCCACAAAATTTGCGCCCCACAGGATGTACAAGCACAGTTTTTTTATTAATTTGATTTAACATAAAATAATTGTAAATTGTTTTTAATATTATTTTTATTAATTTGCGCAGCTGGATGTGCGCCACAGGATGTGCGCCCCACAGAATTTGCGCCCCACAGGATGTACAAGGACAGTTTTTTTATTAATTGGATTTAAATATTTTTTTTTGTAAAAATGTTTTAATATTATTTTTATTTATGTGCACAGCAGGATGTGCGCCACAGGATGTGCGCCCCACAGAATTTGCGCCCCACAGGATGTACAAGGACAGTTTTTTTATTAATTGGATTTAAATATTTTTTTTTGTAAAAATGTTTTAATATTATTTTTATTTATGTGCACAGCAGGATGTGCGCCGCAGAATGTGTGCCCCACAGAATTTGTGCCCCACAGGATGTGCAAGCACAGTTTTTTTATTAATTTGATTTAAAAAAAAAACTTGTAAATTAGTTTTAATATTATTTTTATTAATGTGCACAGCTGGATGTGCGCCGCAGAATGTGTGCCCCACAGAATTTGCGCCCCATAGGATGTGCAAGCACAGTTTTTTTATTAATTTGATTTAAATATTTTTTTTTGTAAAAATGTTTTAATATTATTTTTATTCATGTGCGCAGCAGGATTTGCGCCGCAGGATGTGCGCCCCACAGAATTTGCGCCCCACAGGATGTGCAAGGACAGTTTTTTTATTAATATGATTTAAAAAAAAAAAATTGTAATTTGTTTTTAATATTATTTTTATTTATGTGCGCAGCAGGATGTGCGCCGCAGGATGTGCGCCCCACAGAATTTGCGCCCCACAGGATGTGCAAGCACAGTTTTTTTATTTATTTGATTTAAATATTTTTTTTTGTAAAAATGTTTTAATATTATTTTTATTCATGTGCGCAGCAGGATTTGCGCCGCAGGATGTGCGCCCCACAGAATTTGCGCCCCACAGGATGTGCAAGGACAGTTTTTTTATTAATATGATTTAAAAAAAAAAATTGTAATTTGTTTTTAATATTATTTTTATTTATGTGCGCAGCAGGATGTGCGCCGCAGGATGTGCGCCCCATAGAATTTGCGCCCCACAGGATGTGCATGGACAGTTTTTTTATTAATTTGATTTTAATATATTTTTTTGTAAAAATGTTTTAATATTATTTTTATTTATGTGCGCAGCAGGATGTGCGCCGCAGGATGTGCGCCCCACAGAATTTGCGCCCCACAGGATGTGCAAGCACAGTTTTTTTATTAATTTGATTTAAATATTTTTTTTATTAAAAATGTTTTAATATTATTTTTATTTATGTGCGCAGCAGGATGTGCGCCGCAGGATGTGCGCCCCACAGAATTTGCGCCCCACAGGATGTTCAAGCACAGTTTTTTTATTTATTTGATTTAAATATTTTTTTTTGTAAAAATGTTTTATTTCATTTTTATTTATGTGCGCAGCAGGATGTGCGCCGCAGGATGTGCGCCCCACAGAATTTGCGCCCCACAGGATGTGCAAGGACAGTTTTTTTATTAATTTGATTTAAAAAAAAAAATTGTAAATTGTTTTTAATATTATTTTTATTTATGTGCGCAGCAGGATGTGCGCCGCAGGATGTGCGCCCCACAGGATGTGCAAGCACAGTTTTTTTATTAATTTGATTTAAATATTTTTTTTGTAAAAATCTTTTAATATTATTTTTATTCATGTGCGCAGCAGGATGTGCGCCGCAGGATGTGCGCCCCACAGAATTTGCGCCCCACAGGATGTGCAAGCAAGGTTTTTTATTAGTTATATTTAAATATTTTTTTTTGTAAAAATGTTTTAATATTATTTTTATTTATGTGAGCAGCAGGATGTGCGCAGCAGGATGTGCGCCGCAGGATGTGCGCCCCACAGAATTTGCGCCCCACATAATTTGCGCCCCACAGGACGTGCAAGGACAGTGTTTTTATTAATTTGATTTTAAAAAAAAAATTGTAATTTGTTTTTAATATTATTTTTATTTATGTGCGCAGCAGGATGTGCGCCCCACAGAATTTGCGCCCCACAGGATGTGCAAGGACAGTTTTTTTATTAATTTGATTTAAATATTTTTTTTGTAAAAATGTTTTAATATTATTTTTATTTATGTGCGCAGCAGGATGTGCGCCGCAGGATGTGCGCCCCACAGAATTTGCGCCCCACAGGATGTGCAAGCACAGTTTTTTTATTAATTTAATTTAAATATATTTTTTTGTAAAAATGTTTTAATATTATTTTTATTTATGTGCACAGCAGGATGTGCGCCGCAGGATGTGCGCCCCACATAATTTGCGCCCCACAGGATGTGCAAGCACAGTTTTTTTATTAATTTGATTTAAAAATAAAATTGTAATTTGTTTTTAATATTATTTTTATTTATGTGTGCAGCAGGATGTGCGCCGCAGGATGTGCGCCCCACAGGATGTGCAAGGACAGTTTTTTTATTAATTTGATTTAAATATTTTTTTTGTAAAAATGTTTTAATATTATTTTTATTTATGTGCACAGCAGGATGTGCGCCGCAGGATGTGCGCCCCACAGAATGTGCAAGCACAGTTTTTTTATTAATTTTATTTAAAAAAAAAAACTTGTAAATTTGTTTCAATATTATTTTTATTTATGTGCGCAGCAGGATGTGCGCCACAGGATGTGCGCCCCACAGAATTTGCGCCCCACAGGATGTGCAAGCACAGTTTTTTTATTAATTTGATTTAAATATTTTTTTTTGTAAAAATGTTTTAATATTATTTTTATTTATGTGCGCAGCAGGATGTGCGCCGCAGGATGTGCGCCCCACAGAATTTGCGCCCCACAGGATGTGCAAGCACAGTTTTTTTATTAATTTGATTTAAATATATTTTTTTGTAAAAATGTTTTAATATTATTTTTATTCATGTGCACAGCAGGATGTGCGCCGCAGGATGTGCGCCCCACAGAATTTGCGCCCCACAGGATGTGCAAGCACAGTTTTTTTATTAATTTGATTTAAATATATTTTTTTGTAAAAATGTTTTGATATTATTTTTATTCATGTGCACAGCAGGATGTGCGCCGCAGGATGTGCGCCCCACATAATTTGCGCCCCACAGGATGTGCAAGCACAGTTTTTTTATTAATTTGATTTAAATATTTTTTTTTGTAAAAATGTTTTAATATTATTTTTAATTATGTGCGCAGCAGGATGTGCGCCGCAGGATGTGCGCCCCACAGAATTTGCGCCCCACAGGATGTGCAAGCACAGTTTTTTTATTAATTTGATTTAAAAAAAAAAACTTGTAAATTTGTTTCAATATTATTTTTATTTATGTGCGCAGCAGGATGTGTGCCGCAGGATGTGCGCCCCACAGAATTTGCGCCCCACAGGATGTGCAAGCACAGTTTTTTTATTAATTTGATTTAAATATTTTTTTTTGTAAAAATGTTTTAATATTATTTTTATTCATGTGCGCAGCAGGATGTGCGCCCCAAATAATTTGCGCCCCACAGGATGTGCAAGCACAGTTTTTTTATTAATTTGATTTAAAAAAAAAAATTGTAATTTGTTTTTAATATTATTTTTATTTATGTGCGCAGCAGGATGTGCGCCGCAGGATGTGCGCCCCACAGAATTTGCGCCCCACAGGATGTGCATGGACAGTTTTTTTATTAATTTGATTTAAAAAAAAAAATTGTAATTTGTTTTTAATATTATTTTTATTTATGTGCTTAGCAGGATGTGCGCTCCACATAATTTGCGCCCCACAGGATGTGCAAGCACAGTTTTTTTATTAATTTGATTTAAATATATTTTTTTGTAAAAATGTTTTTAATATTATTTTTATTCATGTGCACAGCAGGATGTGTGCCGCAGGATGTGCGCCCCACAGAATTTGCGCCCCACAGGATGTGCAAGGACAGTTTTTTTATTAATTTGATTTAAAAAAAAAAATTGTAATTTGTTTTTAATATTATTTTTATTTATCTGCGCAGCAGGATGTGCGCCGCAGGATGTGCGCCCCACATAATTTGCTTCTCACAGAATGTGCAAGCACAGTTTTTTTATTAATTGGATTTAAATATTTTTTTTTGTAAAAATGTTTTAATATTATTTGTATTTATGTGCGCAGCAGGATGTGCGCCCCACAGAATTTGCGCCCCACAGGATGTGCAAGCACAGTTTTTTTATTAATTTGATTTAAAAAAAAAAATTGTAATTTGTTTTTAATATTATTTTTATTTATGGGCGCCGCAGGATGTGCGCCCCACATAATTTGCGCCCCACAGGATGTGCAAGCACAGTTTTTTTATTAATTTGATTTAAAAAAAAAAACTTGTAAATTTGTTTCAATATTATTTTTATTTATGTGCGCAGCAGGATGTGTGCCGCAGGATGTGCGCCCCACAGTATTTGCGCCCCACAGGATGTGCAAGCACAGTTTTTTTATTAATTTGATTTAAATATTTTTTTTTGTAAAAATGTTTTAATATTATTTTTATTCATGTGCACAGCAGGATGTGTGCCGCAGGATGTGCGCCCCACAGAATTTGCGCCCCACAGGATGTGCAAGGACAGTTTTTTTATTAATTTGATTTAAAAAAAAAAATTGTAATTTGTTTTTAATATCATTTTTATTTATCTGCGCAGCAGGATGTGCGCCGCAGGATGTGCGCCCCACATAATTTGCTTCTCACAGAATGTGCAAGCACAGTTTTTTTATTAATTTGATTTAAATATTTTTTTTGTAAAAGTTTTTTAATATAATTTTTATTTATGTGCGCAGCAGGATGTGCGCTGCAGAATGTGCGCCCCAAAGATTTTGCGCCCCACAGGATATGCAAGCACAGTTTTTGTATTAGTTTGATTTAAATATTTTTTTTTGTAAAAATGTTTTAATATTATTTTTATTTATGTGCGCAGCAGGATGTTTGCCGCAGGATGTGCGCCCCACAGAATTTGCGCCCCACAGGATGTGCAAGGACAGTTTTTTTATTAATTTGATTTAAAAAAAAAATTGTAATTTGTTTTTAATATTATTTTTATTTATGTGCGCAGCAGGATGTGCGCCGCAGGATGTGCGCCCCACAAAATTTGCGCCCCAACAGGATATGCAAGCACAGTTTTTTTATTAATTTGATTTAAATATTTTTTTTTGTAAAAATGTTTTAATATTATTTTTATTTATGTGCGCAGCAGGATGTGCGCCGTAGGATGTGCGCCCCACAAAATTTGCGCCCCAACAGGATATGCAAGCACAGTTTTTTTATTAATTTGATTTAAATATATTTTTTTGTATAAATGTTTTAATATTATTTTTATTTATGTGCGCAGCAGGATGTGCGCCGCATGATGTGCGCCCCACAAAATTTGCGCCCCACAGGATGTACAAGCACAGTTTTTTTATTAATTTGATTTAACATAAAATAATTGTAAATTGTTTTTAATATTATTTTTATTAATTTGCGCAGCTGGATGTGCGCCACAGGATGTGCGCCCCACAGAATTTGCGCCCCACAGGATGTACAAGGACAGTTTTTTTATTAATTGGATTTAAATATTTTTTTTTGTAAAAATGTTTTAATATTATTTTGATTTATGTGCACAGCAGGATGTGCGCCGCAGAATGTGTGCCCCACAGAATTTGTGCCCCACAGGATGTGCAAGCACAGTTTTTTTATTAATTTGATTTAAAAAAAAACTTGTAAATTAGTTTTAATATTATTTTTATTAATGTGCACAGCTGGATGTGCGCCGCAGAATGTGTGCCCCACATAATTTGCGCCCCATAGGATGTGCAAGCACAGTTTTTTTATTAATTTGATTTACATATTTTTTTTTGTAAAAATGTTTTAATATTATTTGTATTTATGTGTGCAGCAGGATTTGCGCTGCAGGATGTGTGCCCCACATAATTTGCGCCCCACATGTAGTGCAAGGACAGTTTTTTTATTAATTTGATTTAAATATTTTTTTTTGTAAAAATGTTTTAATATTATTTTTGTTAATGTGCGCAGCTGGATGTGCGCTGCAGGATGTGCGCCCCACATAATTTGCGCCCCACAGGATGTGCAAGCACAGTTTTTTTATTAATTTGATTTTAAAAAAAAACTTGTAAATTAGTTTTAATATTATTTTTATTAATGCGCGCAGCTGGATGTGCGCCGCAGAATGTGTGCCCCACAGAATTTGCGCCCCATAGGATGTGCAAGCACAGTTTTTTTATTAAGTTGATTTTAAAAAAAATTGTAAGTTTTTTTTTAATATTATTTTTATCTATGTGCGCAGCAGGATGTGCGCCCCAGAGAATTTGCGCCCCACAGGATGTGCAAGGACAGTTTCTTTATTAATTTGATTTAAATTTTTTTTTTTGTAAAAATGTTTTAATATTATTTTTATTTCTGTGCGCCGCAGGATGTGCGCCCCACAGGATGTGCGCCCCACAGGATATGCAAGCACAGATTTTTTTAGTAATTTGATTTAAATATTTTTTTTGTAAAAATGTTTTAATATTATTTTTATTAATGTGCGCAGCTGGATGTGCGCCCCACAGAATTTGCACCCCACAGGATGTGCAAGCACAGTTTTTTTATTAATTTGATTTAAAAAAAAAAATTGTAATTTGTTTTTAATATTATTTTTATTTATGTGCGCAGCAGGACGTGCGCCGCAGGATGTGCGCCCCACAGAATTTCCGCCCCAGAGAATGTGCAAGCACAGTTTTTTTATTAATTTGATTTAAATATTTTTTTTTTTAAAAATGTTTTAATATTATTTTTATTTATCTAAGCAGCAGGATGTGCGCCGCAGGATGTGCGCCCCACAGAATTTCCGCCCCAGAGAATGTGCAAGCACAGTTTTTTTATTAATTTGATTTAAAAAAAAAAATTGTAAATTGTTTTTAATATTATTTTTATTTATGTGCGCAGCAGGATGTGCGCCACAGGATGTGCGCCCCACATAATTTGCGCCCCACAGGATGTGCAAGCACAGTTTTTTTATTAATTTGATTTAAAAAAAAAAACTTGTAAATTTGTTTCAATATTATTTTTATTTATGTGCGCAGCAGGATGTGTGCCGCAGGATGTGCGCCCCACAGAATTTGCGCCCCACAGGATGTGCAAGCACAGTTTTTTTATTAATTTGATTTAAATATTTTTTTTTGTAAAAATGTTTTAATATTATTTTTATTCATGTGCGCAGCAGGATGTGCGCCCCAAATAATTTGCGCCCCACAGGATGTGCAAGCACAGTTTTTTTATTAATTTGATTTAAAAAAAAAAATTGTAATTTGTTTTTAATATTATTTTTATTTATGTGCGCAGCAGGATGTGCGCCGCAGGATGTGCGCCCCACAGAATTTGCGCCCCACAGGATGTGCATGGACAGTTTTTTTATTAATTTGATTTAAAAAAAAAAAATTGTAATTTGTTTTTAATATTATTTTTATTTATGTGCTTAGCAGGATGTGCGCCCCACATAATTTGCGCCCCACAGGATGTGCAAGCACAGTTTTTTTATTAATTTGATTTAAATATATTTTTTTGTAAAAATGTTTTTAATATTATTTTTATTCATGTGCACAGCAGGATGTGTAACGCAGGATGTGCGCCCCACAGAATTTGCGCCCCACAGGATGTGCAAGGACAGTTTTTTTATTAATTTGATTTAAAAAAAAAAATTGTAATTTGTTTTTAATATTATTTTTATTTATCTGCGCAGCAGGATGTGCGCAGCAGGATGTGCGCCGCAGGATGTGCGCCCCACAAAATTTGCGCCCCAACAGGATATGCAAGCACAGTTTTTTTATTAATTTGATTTAAATATATTTTTTTGTATAAATGTTTTAATATTATTTTTATTTATGTGCGCAGCAGGATGTGCGCCGCATGATGTGCGCCCCACAAAATTTGCGCCCCACAGGATGTACAAGCACAGTTTTTTTATTAATTTGATTTAACATAAAATAATTGTAAATTGTTTTTAATATTATTTTTATTAATTTGCGCAGCTGGATGTGCGCCACAGGATGTGCGCCCCACAGAATTTGCGCCCCACAGGATGTACAAGGACAGTTTTTTTATTAATTGGATTTAAATATTTTTTTTTGTAAAAATGTTTTAATATTATTTGTATTTATGTGCGCAGCAGGATGTGCGCCGCAGGATGTGCGCCCCACAGAATTTGCGCCCCACAGGATGTGCAAGCACAGTTTTTTTATTAATTTAATTTAAATATATTTTTTTGTAAAAATGTTTTAATATTATTTTTATTTATGTGCACAGCAGGATGTGCGCCGCAGGATGTGCGCCCCACAGGATGTGCAAGCACAGTTTTTTTATTAATTTGATTTAAATATTTTTTTTTGTAAAAATGTTTTAATATTATTTTTAATTATGTGCGCAGCAGGATGTGCGCCGCAGGATGTGCGCCCCACAGAATTTGCGCCCCACAGGATGTGCAAGCACAGTTTTTTTATTAATTTGATTTAAAAAAAAAAATTGTAATTTGTTTTTAATATTATTTTTATTTATGGGCGCCGCAGGATGTGCGCCCCACATAATTTGCGCCCCACAGGATGTGCAAGCACAGTTTTTTTATTAATTTGATTTAAAAAAAAAAACTTGTAAATTTGTTTCAATATTATTTTTATTTATGTGCGCAGCAGGATGTGTGCCGCAGGATGTGCGCCCCACATAATTTGCTTCTCACAGAATGTGCAAGCACAGTTTTTTTATTAATTTGATTTAAATATTTTTTTTGTAAAAGTTTTTTAATATAATTTTTATTTATGTGCGCAGCAGGATGTGCGCTGCAGAATGTGCGCCCCAAAGATTTTGCGCCCCACAGGATATGCAAGCACAGTTTTTGTATTAGTTTGATTTAAATATTTTTTTTTGTAAAAATGTTTTAATATTATTTTTATTTATGTGCGCAGCAGGATGTTTGCCGCAGGATGTGCGCCCCACAGAATTTGCGCCCCACAGGATGTGCAAGGACAGTTTTTTTATTAATTTGATTTAAAAAAAAAATTGTAATTTGTTTTTAATATTATTTTTATTTATGTGCGCAGCAGGATGTGCGCCGCAGGATGTGCGCCCCACAAAATTTGCGCCCCAACAGGATATGCAAGCACAGTTTTTTTATTAATTTGATTTAAATATTTTTTTTTGTAAAAATGTTTTAATATTATTTTTATTTATGTGCGCAGCAGGATGTGCGCCGCAGGATGTGCGCCCCACAAAATTTGCGCCCCAACAGGATATGCAAGCACAGTTTTTTTATTAATTTGATTTAAATATATTTTTTTGTATAAATGTTTTAATATTATTTTTATTTATGTGCGCAGCAGGATGTGCGCCGCATGATGTGCGCCCCACAAAATTTGCGCCCCACAGGATGTACAAGCACAGTTTTTTTATTAATTTGATTTAACATAAAATAATTGTAAATTGTTTTTAATATTATTTTTATTAATTTGCGCAGCTGGATGTGCGCCACAGGATGTGCGCCCCACAGAATTTGCGCCCCACAGGATGTACAAGGACAGTTTTTTTATTAATTGGATTTAAATATTTTTTTTTGTAAAAATGTTTTAATATTATTTTTATTTATGTGCACAGCAGGATGTGCGCCGCAGAATGTGTGCCCCACAGAATTTGTGCCCCACAGGATGTGCAAGCACAGTTTTTTTATTAATTTGATTTAAAAAAAAACTTGTAAATTAGTTTTAATATTATTTTTATTAATGTGCACAGCTGGATGTGCGCCGCAGAATGTGTGCCCCACATAATTTGCGCCCCATAGGATGTGCAAGCACAGTTTTTTTATTAATTTGATTTACATATTTTTTTTTGTAAAAATGTTTTAATATTATTTGTATTTATGTGTGCAGCAGGATTTGCGCTGCAGGATGTGTGCCCCACATAATTTGCGCCCCACATGTAGTGCAAGGACAGTTTTTTTATTAATTTGATTTAAATATTTTTTTTTGTAAAAATGTTTTAATATTATTTTTATTAATGTGCGCAGCTGGATGTGCGCTGCAGGATGTGCGCCCCACATAATTTGCGCCCCACAGGATGTGCAAGCACAGTTTTTTTATTAATTTGATTTTAAAAAAAAACTTGTAAATTAGTTTTAATATTATTTGTATCTATGTGCGCAGCAGGATGTGCGCCCCAGAGAATTTGCGCCCCACAGGATGTGCAAGGACAGTTTCTTTATTAATTTGATTTAAATTTTTTTTTTTGTAAAAATGTTTTAATATTATTTTTATTTCTGTGCGCCGCAGGATGTGCGCCCCACAGGATGTGCGCCCCACAGGATATGCAAGCACAGTTTTTTTTATTAATTTGATTTAAATATTTTTTTTTGTAAAAATGTTTTAATATTATTTTTATTAATGTGCGCAGCTGGATGTGCGCCCCACAGGATGTGCAAGCACAGTTATTTTATTAATTTGATTTAAAAAAAAAAATTGTAATTTGTTTTTAATATTATTTTTATTTATGTGCGCAGCAGGACGTGCGCCGCAGGATGTGCGCCCCACAGAATTTCCGCCCCAGAGAATGTGCAAGCACAGTTTTTTTATTAATTTGATTTAAATATTTTTTTTTTTAAAAATGTTTTAATATTATTTTTATTTATCTAAGCAGCAGGATGTGCGCCGCAGGATGTGCGCCCCACAGAATTTCCGCCCCAGAGAATGTGCAAGCACAGTTTTTTTATTAATTTGATTTAAATATTTTTTTTTTTAAAAATGTTTTAATATTATTTTTATTTATCTACGCAGCAGGATGTGCGCCGCAGGATGTGCGCCCCACAGAATTTGCGCCCCACAGGATGTGCAAGCACAGTTTATTTATTAATTTGATTTAAATATTTTTTTTTGTAAAAAAGTTTTAATATTATTTTTATTTCTGTGCGCCGCAGGATGTGCGCCCCACAGGATGTGCGCCCCACAGGATATGCAAGCACAGTTTTTTTATTAATTTGATTTAAATATTTTTTTTTGTAAAAAAGTTTTAATATTATTTTTATTTATGTGCGCAGCAGGATGTGCGCCGCATGATGTGCGCCCCACAGAATTTGCGCCCCACAGGATGTACAAGCACAGTTTTTTTATTAATTTGATTTAACATAAAATAATTGTAAATTGTTTTTAATATTATTTTTATTAATTTGCGCAGCTGGATGCGCGCCACAGGATGTGCGCCCCACAGAATTTGCGCCCCACAGGATGCACAAGCACAGTTTTTTTATTAATTTGATTTAAATATTTTTTTTTGTAAAAATGTTTTAATATTATTTTTATTTATGTGCACAGCAGGATGTGCGCCGCAGAATGTGCGCCCCACAGAATTTGTGCCCCACAGGATGTGCAAGCACAGTTTTTTTATTAATTTGATTTAGATATTTTTTTTTGTAAAAATGTTTTAACATTATTTTTATATATATGCGCAGCAGGATGTGCTCCGCAGGATTTGCGCCCCACAGAATTTGCGCCCCACAGGATGTGCAAGCACAGTTTTTTTATTAATTTGATTTAAATATATTTTTTTGTAAAAATGTTTTAATATTATTTTTATTCATGTACGCAGCAGGATTTGCGCCGCAGGATGTACGCCCCACATAATTTGCGCCCCACAGGTATGTGCAAGCAAGGTTTTTTATTAGTTATATTTAAATATTTTTTTTTGTAAAAATGTTTTAATATTATTTTTATTCATGTGCGCAGCAGGATATGCGCCGCAGGATGTGCGCCCCACAGAATTTGCGCCCCACAGGATGTGCAAGCACAGATTTTTTATTAATTTGATTTAAAAAAAAATAATTGTAAATTGTTTTTAATATTATTTTTATTAATTTGCGCAGCTGGATGTGCGCCACAGGATGTGCGCCGCACAGAATTGACGCCCAATAGGATGTGCAAGGACAGTTTTTTTATTAATTTGATTTAAAAAAAAGAAAATTGTAATTTGTTTTTAATATTATTTTATATTTATGTGCGCAGCAGGATGTGCACCGCAGGATGTGCGCCCCACAGAATTTGCGCCCCACAGGATGTGCAAGCACAGTTTTTTTATTAATTTGATTTACATATTTTTTTTTGTAAAAATGTTTTAATATTATTTGTATTTATGTGTGCAGCAGGATTTGCGCTGCAGGATGTGTGCCCCACATAATTTGCGCCCCACATGTAGTGCAAGCACAGTTTTTTTATTAATTTGATTTACATATTTTTTTTTGTAAAAATGTTTTAATATTATTTTAATTCATGTGCGCAGAAGGATGTGCGCAGCAGGATGTGCGCCGCAGGATGTGCGCCCCACAGAATTTGCGCCCCACAGGATGTGCAAGCACAGTTTTTTTATTAAGTTGATTTAAAAAAAAAATTGTAAGTTTTTTTTAATATTATTTTTATTTATGTGCGTAGCAGGACGTGCGCCGCAGGATGTGCGCCCCACAGAATTTCCGCCCCAGAGAATGTGCAAGCACAGTTTTTTTATTAATTTGATTTAAATATTTTTTTTTTTTAAAATGTTTTAATATTATTTTTATTTATCTACGCAGCAGGATGTGCGCCGCAGGATGTGCGCCCCACATAATTTGCGCCCCACAGGATGTGCAAGAACAGGTTTTTTATTAATTTGATTTAAATATTTTTTTTGTAAAAATGTTTTAATATTATTTTTATTTATGTGCGCAGCAGGATATGCGCTGCAGGATGTGCGCCCCACAGGATGTGCAAGCACAGTTTTTTTATTAATTTTATTTAAATATTTTTTTTTGTAAAAAAGTTTTAATATTATTTTTATTTATGTGCGCAGCAGGATGTGCGCCGCATGATGTGCGCCCCACAGAATTTGCGCCCCACAGGATGTACAAGCACAGTTTTTTTATTAATTTGATTTAACATAAAATAATTGTAAATTGTTTTTAATATTATTTTTATTAATTTGCGCAGCTGGATGTGCGCCACAGGATGTGCGCCCCACAGAATTTGCGCCCCACAGGATGTACAAGGACAGTTTTTTTATTAATTGGATTTAAATATTTTTTTTTGTAAAAATGTTTTAATATTATTTGTATTTATGTGCGCAGCAGGATGTGCGCCGCAGGATGTGCGCCCCACAGAATTTGCGCCCCACAGGATGTGCAAGCACAGTTTTTTTATTAATTTAATTTAAATATATTTTTTTGTAAAAATGTTTTAATATTATTTTTATTTATGTGCACAGCAGGATGTGCGCCGCAGGATGTGCGCCCCACAGGATGTGCAAGCACAGTTTTTTTATTAATTTGATTTAAATATTTTTTTTTGTAAAAATGTTTTAATATTATTTTTAATTATGTGCGCAGCAGGATGTGCGCCGCAGGATGTGCGCCCCACAGAATTTGCGCCCCACAGGATGTGCAAGCACAGTTTTTTTATTAATTTGATTTAAAAAAAAAAATTGTAATTTGTTTTTAATATTATTTTTATTTATGGGCGCCGCAGGATGTGCGCCCCACATAATTTGCGCCCCACAGGATGTGCAAGCACAGTTTTTTTATTAATTTGATTTAAAAAAAAAAACTTGTAAATTTGTTTCAATATTATTTTTATTTATGTGCGCAGCAGGATGTGTGCCGCAGGATGTGCGCCCCACATAATTTGCTTCTCACAGAATGTGCAAGCACAGTTTTTTTATTAATTTGATTTAAATATTTTTTTTGTAAAAGTTTTTTAATATAATTTTTATTTATGTGCGCAGCAGGATGTGCGCTGCAGAATGTGCGCCCCAAAGATTTTGCGCCCCACAGGATATGCAAGCACAGTTTTTGTATTAGTTTGATTTAAATATTTTTTTTTGTAAAAATGTTTTAATATTATTTTTATTTATGTGCGCAGCAGGATGTTTGCCGCAGGATGTGCGCCCCACAGAATTTGCGCCCCACAGGATGTGCAAGGACAGTTTTTTTATTAATTTGATTTAAAAAAAAAATTGTAATTTGTTTTTAATATTATTTTTATTTATGTGCGCAGCAGGATGTGCGCCGCAGGATGTGCGCCCCACAAAATTTGCGCCCCAACAGGATATGCAAGCACAGTTTTTTTATTAATTTGATTTAAATATTTTTTTTTGTAAAAATGTTTTAATATTATTTTTATTTATGTGCGCAGCAGGATGTGCGCCGCAGGATGTGCGCCCCACAAAATTTGCGCCCCAACAGGATATGCAAGCACAGTTTTTTTATTAATTTGATTTAAATATATTTTTTTGTATAAATGTTTTAATATTATTTTTATTTATGTGCGCAGCAGGATGTGCGCCACATGATGTGCGCCCCACAAAATTTGCGCCCCACAGGATGTACAAGCACAGTTTTTTTATTAATTTGATTTAACATAAAATAATTGTAAATTGTTTTTAATATTATTTTTATTAATTTGCGCAGCTGGATGTGCGCCACAGGATGTGCGCCCCACAGAATTTGCGCCCCACAGGATGTACAAGGACAGTTTTTTTATTAATTGGATTTAAATATTTTTTTTTGTAAAAATGTTTTAATATTATTTTTATTTATGTGCACAGCAGGATGTGCGCCGCAGAATGTGTGCCCCACAGAATTTGTGCCCCACAGGATGTGCAAGCACAGTTTTTTTATTAATTTGATTTAAAAAAAAACTTGTAAATTAGTTTTAATATTATTTTTATTAATGTGCACAGCTGGATGTGCGCCGCAGAATGTGTGCCCCACATAATTTGCGCCCCATAGGATGTGCAAGCACAGTTTTTTTATTAATTTGATTTACATATTTTTTTTTGTAAAAATGTTTTAATATTATTTGTATTTATGTGTGCAGCAGGATTTGCGCTGCAGGATGTGTGCCCCACATAATTTGCGCCCCACATGTAGTGCAAGGACAGTTTTTTTATTAATTTGATTTAAATATTTTTTTTTGTAAAAATGTTTTAATATTATTTTTATTAATGTGCGCAGCTGGATGTGCGCTGCAGGATGTGCGCCCCACATAATTTGCGCCCCACAGGATGTGCAAGCACAGTTTTTTTATTAATTTGATTTTAAAAAAAAACTTGTAAATTAGTTTTAATATTATTTGTATCTATGTGCGCAGCAGGATGTGCGCCCCAGAGAATTTGCGCCCCACAGGATGTGCAAGGACAGTTTCTTTATTAATTTGATTTAAATTTTTTTTTTTGTAAAAATGTTTTAATATTATTTTTATTTCTGTGCGCCGCAGGATGTGCGCCCCACAGGATGTGCGCCCCACAGGATATGCAAGCACAGTTTTTTTTACTAATTTGATTTAAATATTTTTTTTTGTAAAAATGTTTTAATATTATTTTTATTAATGTGCGCAGCTGGATGTGCGCCCCACAGGATGTGCAAGCACAGTTATTTTATTAATTTGATTTAAAAAAAAAAATTGTAATTTGTTTTTAATATTATTTTTATTTATGTGCGCAGCAGGACGTGCGCCGCAGGATGTGCGCCCCACAGAATTTCCGCCCCAGAGAATGTGCAAGCACAGTTTTTTTATTAATTTGATTTAAATATTTTTTTTTTTAAAAATGTTTTAATATTATTTTTATTTATCTAAGCAGCAGGATGTGCGCCGCAGGATGTGCGCCCCACAGAATTTCCGCCCCAGAGAATGTGCAAGCACAGTTTTTTTATTAATTTGATTTAAATATTTTTTTTTTTAAAAATGTTTTAATATTATTTTTATTTATCTACGCAGCAGGATGTGCGCCGCAGGATGTGCGCCCCACAGAATTTGCGCCCCACAGGATGTGCAAGCACAGTTTATTTATTAATTTGATTTAAATATTTTTTTTTGTAAAAAAGTTTTAATATTATTTTTATTTCTGTGCGCCGCAGGATGTGCGCCCCACAGGATGTGCGCCCCACAGGATATGCAAGCACAGTTTTTTTATTAATTTGATTTAAATATTTTTTTTTGTAAAAAAGTTTTAATATTATTTTTATTTATGTGCGCAGCAGGATGTGCGCCGCATGATGTGCGCCCCACAGAATTTGCGCCCCACAGGATGTACAAGCACAGTTTTTTTATTAATTTGATTTAACATAAAATAATTGTAAATTGTTTTTAATATTATTTTTATTAATTTGCGCAGCTGGATGCGCGCCACAGGATGTGCGCCCCACAGAATTTGCGCCCCACAGGATGCACAAGCACAGTTTTTTTATTAATTTGATTTAAATATTTTTTTTTGTAAAAATGTTTTAATATTATTTTTATTTATGTGCACAGCAGGATGTGCGCCGCAGAATGTGCGCCCCACAGAATTTGTGCCCCACAGGATGTGCAAGCACAGTTTTTTTATTAATTTGATTTAGATATTTTTTTTTGTAAAAATGTTTTAACATTATTTTTATATATATGCGCAGCAGGATGTGCTCCGCAGGATTTGCGCCCCACAGAATTTGCGCCCCACAGGATGTGCAAGCACAGTTTTTTTATTAATTTGATTTAAATATATTTTTTTGTAAAAATGTTTTAATATTATTTTTATTCATGTACGCAGCAGGATTTGCGCCGCAGGATGTACGCCCCACATAATTTGCGCCCCACAGGTATGTGCAAGCAAGGTTTTTTATTAGTTATATTTAAATATTTTTTTTTGTAAAAATGTTTTAATATTATTTTTATTCATGTGCGCAGCAGGATATGCGCCGCAGGATGTGCGCCCCACAGAATTTGCGCCCCACAGGATGTGCAAGCACAGATTTTTTATTAATTTGATTTAAAAAAAAATAATTGTAAATTGTTTTTAATATTATTTTTATTAATTTGCGCAGCTGGATGTGCGCCACAGGATGTGCGCCGCACAGAATTGACGCCCAATAGGATGTGCAAGGACAGTTTTTTTATTAATTTGATTTAAAAAAAAGAAAATTGTAATTTGTTTTTAATATTATTTTATATTTATGTGCGCAGCAGGATGTGCACCGCAGGATGTGCGCCCCACAGAATTTGCGCCCCACAGGATGTGCAAGCACAGTTTTTTTATTAATTTGATTTACATATTTTTTTTTGTAAAAATGTTTTAATATTATTTGTATTTATGTGTGCAGCAGGATTTGCGCTGCAGGATGTGTGCCCCACATAATTTGCGCCCCACATGTAGTGCAAGCACAGTTTTTTTATTAATTTGATTTACATATTTTTTTTTGTAAAAATGTTTTAATATTATTTTAATTCATGTGCGCAGAAGGATGTGCGCAGCAGGATGTGCGCCGCAGGATGTGCGCCCCACAGAATTTGCGCCCCACAGGATGTGCAAGCACAGTTTTTTTATTAAGTTGATTTAAAAAAAAAATTGTAAGTTTTTTTTAATATTATTTTTATTTATGTGCGTAGCAGGACGTGCGCCGCAGGATGTGCGCCCCACAGAATTTCCGCCCCAGAGAATGTGCAAGCACAGTTTTTTTATTAATTTGATTTAAATATTTTTTTTTTTTAAAATGTTTTAATATTATTTTTATTTATCTACGCAGCAGGATGTGCGCCGCAGGATGTGCGCCCCACATAATTTGCGCCCCACAGGATGTGCAAGAACAGGTTTTTTATTAATTTGATTTAAATATTTTTTTTGTAAAAATGTTTTAATATTATTTTTATTTATGTGCGCAGCAGGATATGCGCTGCAGGATGTGCGCCCCACAGGATGTGCAAGCACAGTTTTTTTATTAATTTTATTTAAATATTTTTTTTTGTAAAAAAGTTTTAATATTATTTTTATTTATGTGCGCAGCAGGATGTGCGCCGCATGATGTGCGCCCCACAGAATTTGCGCCCCACAGGATGTACAAGCACAGTTTTTTTATTAATTTGATTTAACATAAAATAATTGTAAATTGTTTTTAATATTATTTTTATTAATTTGCGCAGCTGGATGTGCGCCACAGGATGTGCGCCCCACAGAATTTGCGCCCCACAGGATGTACAAGGACAGTTTTTTTATTAATTGGATTTAAATATTTTTTTTTGTAAAAATGTTTTAATATTATTTGTATTTATGTGCGCAGCAGGATGTGCGCCGCAGGATGTGCGCCCCACAGAATTTGCGCCCCACAGGATGTGCAAGCACAGTTTTTTTATTAATTTAATTTAAATATATTTTTTTGTAAAAATGTTTTAATATTATTTTTATTTATGTGCACAGCAGGATGTGCGCCGCAGGATGTGCGCCCCACAGGATGTGCAAGCACAGTTTTTTTATTAATTTGATTTAAATATTTTTTTTTGTAAAAATGTTTTAATATTATTTTTAATTATGTGCGCAGCAGGATGTGCGCCGCAGGATGTGCGCCCCACAGAATTTGCGCCCCACAGGATGTGCAAGCACAGTTTTTTTATTAATTTGATTTAAAAAAAAAAATTGTAATTTGTTTTTAATATTATTTTTATTTATGGGCGCCGCAGGATGTGCGCCCCACATAATTTGCGCCCCACAGGATGTGCAAGCACAGTTTTTTTATTAATTTGATTTAAAAAAAAAAAACTTGTAAATTTGTTTCAATATTATTTTTATTTATGTGCGCAGCAGGATGTGTGCCGCAGGATGTGCGCCCCACATAATTTGCTTCTCACAGAATGTGCAAGCACAGTTTTTTTATTAATTTGATTTAAATATTTTTTTTGTAAAAGTTTTTTAATATAATTTTTATTTATGTGCGCAGCAGGATGTGCGCTGCAGAATGTGCGCCCCAAAGATTTTGCGCCCCACAGGATATGCAAGCACAGTTTTTGTATTAGTTTGATTTAAATATTTTTTTTTGTAAAAATGTTTTAATATTATTTTTATTTATGTGCGCAGCAGGATGTTTGCCGCAGGATGTGCGCCCCACAGAATTTGCGCCCCACAGGATGTGCAAGGACAGTTTTTTTATTAATTTGATTTAAAAAAAAAATTGTAATTTGTTTTTAATATTATTTTTATTTATGTGCGCAGCAGGATGTGCGCCGCAGGATGTGCGCCCCACAAAATTTGCGCCCCAACAGGATATGCAAGCACAGTTTTTTTATTAATTTGATTTAAATATTTTTTTTTGTAAAAATGTTTTAATATTATTTTTATTTATGTGCGCAGCAGGATGTGCGCCGCAGGATGTGCGCCCCACAAAATTTGCGCCCCAACAGGATATGCAAGCACAGTTTTTTTATTAATTTGATTTAAATATATTTTTTTGTATAAATGTTTTAATATTATTTTTATTTATGTGCGCAGCAGGATGTGCGCCGCATGATGTGCGCCCCACAAAATTTGCGCCCCACAGGATGTACAAGCACAGTTTTTTTATTAATTTGATTTAACATAAAATAATTGTAAATTGTTTTTAATATTATTTTTATTAATTTGCGCAGCTGGATGTGCGCCACAGGATGTGCGCCCCACAGAATTTGCGCCCCACAGGATGTACAAGGACAGTTTTTTTATTAATTGGATTTAAATATTTTTTTTTGTAAAAATGTTTTAATATTATTTTTATTTATGTGCACAGCAGGATGTGCGCCGCAGAATGTGTGCCCCACAGAATTTGTGCCCCACAGGATGTGCAAGCACAGTTTTTTTATTAATTTGATTTAAAAAAAAACTTGTAAATTAGTTTTAATATTATTTTTATTAATGTGCACAGCTGGATGTGCGCCGCAGAATGTGTGCCCCACATAATTTGCGCCCCACAGGATGTGCAAGCACAGTTTTTTTATTAATTTGATTTAAAAAAAAACTTGTAAATTAGTTTTAATATTATTTTTATTAATGTGCACAGCTGGATGTGCGCCGCAGAATGTGTGCCCCACATAATTTGCGCCCCATAGGATGTGCAAGCACAGTTTTTTTATTAATTTGATTTACATATTTTTTTTTGTAAAAATGTTTTAATATTATTTGTATTTATGTGTGCAGCAGGATTTGCGCTGCAGGATGTGTGCCCCACATAATTTGCGCCCCACATGTAGTGCAAGGACAGTTTTTTTATTAATTTGATTTAAATATTTTTTTTTGTAAAAATGTTTTAATATTATTTTTATTAATGTGCGCAGCTGGATGTGCGCTGCAGGATGTGCGCCCCACATAATTTGCGCCCCACAGGATGTGCAAGCACAGTTTTTTTATTAATTTGATTTTAAAAAAAAACTTGTAAATTAGTTTTAATATTATTTGTATCTATGTGCGCAGCAGGATGTGCGCCCCAGAGAATTTGCGCCCCACAGGATGTGCAAGGACAGTTTCTTTATTAATTTGATTTAAATTTTTTTTTTTGTAAAAATGTTTTAATATTATTTTTATTAATGTGCGCAGCTGGATGTGCGCCCCACAGGATGTGCAAGCACAGTTATTTTATTAATTTGATTTAAAAAAAAAAATTGTAATTTGTTTTTAATATTATTTTTATTTATGTGCGCAGCAGGACATGCGCCGCAGGATGTGCGCCCCACAGAATTTCCGCCCCAGAGAATGTGCAAGCACAGTTTTTTTATTAATTTGATTTAAATATTTTTTTTTTTAAAAATGTTTTAATATTATTTTTATTTATCTAAGCAGCAGGATGTGCGCCGCAGGATGTGCGCCCCACAGAATTTCCGCCCCAGAGAATGTGCAAGCACAGTTTTTTTATTAATTTGATTTAAATATTTTTTTTTTTAAAAATGTTTTAATATTATTTTTATTTATCTACGCAGCAGGATGTGCGCCGCAGGATGTGCGCCCCACAGAATTTGCGCCCCACAGGATGTGCAAGCACAGTTTATTTATTAATTTGATTTAAATATTTTTTTTTGTAAAAAAGTTTTAATATTATTTTTATTTCTGTGCGCCGCAGGATGTGCGCCCCACAGGATGTGCGCCCCACAGGATATGCAAGCACAGTTTTTTTATTAATTTGATTTAAATATTTTTTTTTGTAAAAAAGTTTTAATATTATTTTTATTTATGTGCGCAGCAGGATGTGCGCCGCATGATGTGCGCCCCACAGAATTTGCGCCCCACAGGATGTACAAGCACAGTTTTTTTATTAATTTGATTTAACATAAAATAATTGTAAATTGTTTTTAATATTATTTTTATTAATTTGCGCAGCTGGATGCGCGCCACAGGATGTGCGCCCCACAGAATTTGCGCCCCACAGGATGCACAAGCACAGTTTTTTTATTAATTTGATTTAAATATTTTTTTTTGTAAAAATGTTTTAATATTATTTTTATTTATGTGCACAGCAGGATGTGCGCCGCAGAATGTGCGCCCCACAGAATTTGTGCCCCACAGGATGTGCAAGCACAGTTTTTTTATTAATTTGATTTAGATATTTTTTTTTGTAAAAATGTTTTAACATTATTTTTATATATATGCGCAGCAGGATGTGCTCCGCAGGATTTGCGCCCCACAGAATTTGCGCCCCACAGGATGTGCAAGCACAGTTTTTTTATTAATTTGATTTAAATATATTTTTTTGTAAAAATGTTTTAATATTATTTTTATTCATGTACGCAGCAGGATTTGCGCCGCAGGATGTACGCCCCACATAATTTGCGCCCCACAGGTATGTGCAAGCAAGGTTTTTTATTAGTTATATTTAAATATTTTTTTTTTTTAAATGTTTTAATATTATTTTTATTTCTGTGCGCCGCAGGATGTGCGCCCCACAGGATGTGCGCCCCACAGGATATGCAAGCACAGTTTTTTTTATTAATTTGATTTAAATATTTTTTTTTGTAAAAATGTTTTAATATTATTTTTATTAATGTGCGCAGCTGGATGTGCGCCCCACAGAATTTGCGCCCCACAGGATGTGCAAGCACAGTTTTTTTATTAATTTGATTTAGCATAAAATAATTGTAAATTGTTTTTAATATTATTTTTATTAATTTGCGCAGCTGGATGTGCGCCACAGGATGTGCGCCCCACAGAATTTGCGCCCCACAGGATGTACAAGCACAGTTTTTTTATTAATTTGATTTAAATATTTTTTTTTGTAAAAATGTTTTAATATTATTTTTATTTATGTGCACAGCAGGATGTGCGCCGCAGAATGTGCTCCCCACAGAATTTGTGCCCCACAGGATGTGCAAGCACAGTTTTTTTATTAATTTGATTTACATATTTTTTTTTGTAAAAATGTTTTAACATTATTTTTATTTATATGCGCAGCAGGATGTGTGCCGCAGGATGTGCGCCCCACAGAATTTGCGCTCCACAGGATATGCAAGCACATTTTTTTTATCAATTTGATTTAAAAAAAAAAAAATTGTAAATTTTTTTTAATTTTATTTTTATTTATTTGCGCAGCAGGATATGCGCCGCAGGATGTGCGCCCCACAGAATTTGCGCCCCACAGGATGTGCAAGGACAGTTTTTTTATTAATTTGATTTAAAAAAAAAAATTGTAATTTGTTTTTAATATTATTTTTATTTATGTGCGCAGCAGGATGTGCGCCGCAGGATGTGCGCCCCACAGAATTTGCGCCCCACAGGATGTGCAAGGACAGTTTTTTTATTAATTTGATTTAAAAAAAAAAAATTGTAATTTGTTTTTAATATTATTTTTATTTATGTGGGCAGCAGGATGTGCGCCGCAGGATGTGCGCCCCACAGAATTTGCGCCCCACAGGATGTGCAAGCACAGTTTTTTTATTAATTTGATTTAAATATTTTTTTTTGTAAAAATGTTTTAACATTATTTTTATATATATGCGCAGCAGGATGTGCTCCGCAGGATTTGCACCCCACAGAATTTGCGCCCCACAGGATGTGCAAGCACAGTTTTTTTATTAATTTGATTTAAATATATTTTTTTGTAAAAATGTTTTAATATTATTTTTATTCATGTGCGCAGCAGGATGTGCGCTGCAGGATGTGCGCCCCAAAGATTTTGCGCCCCACAGGATATGCAAGCACAGTTTTTGTATTTGTTTGATTTAAATATTTTTTTTTGTAAAAATGTTTTAATATTATTTTTATTTATGTGCGCAGCAGGATGTGTGCCGCAGGATGTGCGCCCCACAGAATTTGCGCCCCACAGGATGTGCAAGCACAGTTTTTTTATTAATTTGATTTAAAAAAAAAAAATTGTAAATTTTTTTTAATATTATTTTGATTTATGTTTGCAGCAGGATGTGCGCCGCAGGATGTGCGCCCCACAGAATTTGCGCCCCACAGGATGTGCAAGCACAGTTTTTTTATTAATTTGATTTAAATATTTTTTTTTGTAAAAATGTTTTAATATTATTTTTATTTATGTGCGCAGCAGGATGTGCGCCGCAGGATGTGCGCCCCACAGAATTTGCGCCCCACAGCATGTGCAAGCACAGTTTTTTTATTAATTTGATTTAAAAAAAAAAATTGTAATTTGTTTTTAATATTATTTTTATTTATGTGCGCAGCAGGATGTGCGCCGCAGGATGTGCGCCCCACAGAATTTGCGCCCCACAGGATGTGCAAGCACAGTTTTTTTATTAATTTGATTTAAATATTTTTTTTTGTAAAAATGTTTTAATATTATTTTTATTTATGTGCGCAGCAGGATGTGCGCCGCAGGATGTGCGCCCCACATAATTTACGTCCCACAGGATGTGCAAGCACAGTTTTTTTATTAATTTGATTTAAATATTTTTTTTGTAAAAATGTTTTAATATCATTTTAATTCATGTGCGCCGTAGGATGTGCGCCCCACAGGATGTGCAAGCACAGTATTTTTATTAATTTGATTGAAAAAAAAATTGTTGTAAAAATGTTTTAATATTATTTTGATTTATGTGCGCAGCTGGATGTGCGCCGCGGGATGTGCGCCCCACAGAATTTGCGCCCCACAGGATGTGCAAGCACAGTTTTTTTATTAATTTAATTTAAATATTTTTTTTTTGTAAAAATGTTTTAATATCATTTTAATTGATGTGCGCCGTAGGATGTGCGCCCCACAGGATATGCAAGCACAGTTTTTTTATTAATTTGATTTAAATATTTTTTTTTGTAAAAATATTTTAATATTATTTTTATTCATGTGCGCAGCAGGATGTGCGCCGCATGATGTGCGCCCCACAGAATTTGAGCCCCACAGGATGTGCAAGCACATTTTTTTTATTATTTTGATTTAAATATATTTTTTTGTAAAAATATTTTAATATTATTTTTATTCATGTGCGCAGCAGGATGTGCGCCGCAGGATGTGCGCCCCACAGAATTTGCGCCCCACAGGATGTGCAAGCACAGTTTTTTTATTAATTTGATTTAAATATTTTTTTTTGTAAAAATGTTTTAATATTATTATTATTTATGTGCGCAGCAGGATGTGCGCCGCAGGATGTGCGCCCCACAGAATTTGCGCCCCACAGGATGTGCAAGCACAGTTTTTTTATTAATTTGATTTAAAAAAAAAATTGTAATTTGTTTTTAATATTATTTTTATTTATGTGTGCAGCAGGATGTGCGCCACAGGATGTGCGCCCCACAGAATTTTCGCCCCACAAGATGTGCAAGGACAGCTTTTTTTATTAATTTGATTTAAATATTTTTTTTTGTAAAAATGTTTTAATATTATTTTTATTTATGTGCGCAGCAGGATGTGCGCTGGTGGATGTGCGCCAAACATAATTTGCGCCCCACAGGATGTGCAAGCACAGTTTTTTTATAAATTTGATTTAAAAAAAGATTTTTGTAAAAATGTTTTAATATTATTTTGATTTATGTGCGCAGCAGGATGTGCGCCGCAGGATGTGCGCCCCACAGAATTTGCGCCCCACAGGATGTGCAAGGAGTTTTTTTATTAATTTGATTTAAAAAAAAAAATTGTAATTTGTTTTTAATATTATTTTTATTTATGTGCGCAGCAGGATGTGCGCCGCAGGATGTGCGCCCCACAGGATGTGCAAGGACAGTTTTTTTATTAATTTGATTTAAAAAAAAAAATTGTAATTTGTTTTTAATATTATTTTTATTTATGTGCGCAGCAGGATGTGCGCCGCAGGATGTGCGCCCCACAGAATTTGCGCCCCACAGGATGTGCAAGCACAGTTTTTTTATTAATTTGATTTAAATATATTTTTTTGTAAAAATATTTTAATATTATTTTTATTCATGTGCGCAGCAGGATGTGCGCCACAGGATGTGCGCCCCACAGAATTTGCGCCCCACAGGATGTGCAAGCACAGTTTTTTTATTAATTTGATTTAAAAAAAAAAAATTGTAAATTTTTTTTAATATTATTTTTATTTATGTGCGCAGCAGGATGTGCGCCGCAGGATGTGCGCCCCACAGAATTTGCGCCCCAGAGGATGTGCAAGCACAGTTTTTTTATTAATTTGATTTAAATATATTTTTTTGTAAAAATGTTTTAATATTATTTTTATTCATGTGCGCAGCAGGATGTGCGCTGGTGGATGTGCGCCAAACATAATTTGCGCCCCACAGGATGTGCAAGCACAGTTTTTTTATAAATTTGATTTAAAAAAAGATTTTTGTAAAAATGTTTTAATATTATTTTGATTTATGTGCGCAGCAGGATGTGCGCCGCAGGATGTGCGCCCCACAGAATTTGCGCCCCACAGGATGTTCAAGGAGTTTTTTTATTAATTTGATTTAAAAAAAAAAATTGTAATTTGTTTTTAATATTATTTTTATTTATGTGCGCAGCAGGATGTGCGCCGCAGGATGTGCGCCCCACAGGATGTGCAAGGACAGTTTTTTTATTAATTTGATTTAAAAAAAAAAAATGTAATTTGTTTTTAATATTATTTTTATTTATGTGCGCAGCAGGATGTGCGCCGCAGGATGTGCGCCCCACAGAATTTGCGCCCCACAGGATGTGCAAGCACAGTTTTTTTATTAATTTGATTTAAATATATTTTTTTGTAAAAATATTTTAATATTATTTTTATTCATGTGCGCAGCAGGATGTGCGCCGCAGGATGTGCGCCCCACAGAATTTGCGCCCCACAGGATGTGCAAGCACAGTTTTTTTATTAATTTGATTTAAAAAAAAAAATTGTAAATTTTTTTTAATATTATTTTTATTTATGTGCGCAGCAGGATGTGCGCCGCAGGATGTGCGCCCCACAGAATTTGCGCCCCAGAGGATGTGCAAGCACAGTTTTTTTATTAATTTGATTTAAATATATTTTTTTGTAAAAATGTTTTAATATTATTTTTATTCATGTGCGCAGCAGGATGTGCGCCGCAGGATGTGCGCCCCACAGAATTTGCAAGGACAGTTTTTTTATTAATTTGATTTAAAAAAAAAAATTGTAATTTGTTTTTAATATTATTTTGATTTATGTGCGCAGCAGGATGTGCGCTGGTGGATGTGCGCCCCACATAATTTGCGCCCCACAGGATGTGCAAGCACAGTTTTTTTATTAATTTGATTTAAAAAAATTTTTTTGTAGTTTGTTTTTAATATTATTTTTATTTATGTTCGCAGCAGGATTTGCAAGCAGTTTTTTTATTAATTTGTTTTAAATATTTTTTTTTGAAAAAAATGTTTTAGTATTATTTTTATTTATGTGCGCAGCAGGATTTGCGCCGCAGGATGTTTGCCCCACAGAATTTGCGCCCCACAGGATGTGCAAGCACAGTTTTTTTATTAATTTGATTTAAATATGTTTTTTTTGTAAAAATGTTTTAATATTACTTTTATTCATGTGCGCAGCAGGATGTGCGCCGCAGGATGTGCGCCCCACAGAATTTGCGCCCCACAGGATGTGCAAGGACAGTTTTTTTATTAATTTGATTTAAATATTTTTTTTTGTAAAAATGTTTTAATATTATTTTTATTTATGTGCGCAGCAGGATGTGCGCCGCAGGATGTGCGCCCCACAGAATTTGCGCCCCACAGGATGTGCAAGCACAGTTTGTTTATTAATTTGATTTTAAAAAAAAAAATTGTAAATTGTTTTTAATATTATTTTTATTTATGTGCGCAGCAGGATGTGCGCCCCACAGAATTTGCGCCCCACAGGATGTGCAAGCACAGTTTTTTTATTAATTTGATTAAAATATTTTTTTTTGTAAAAATGTTTTAATATTATTTTTATTTATGTGCGCAGCAGGATGTGTGCCGCAGGATGTGAGCCCGACAGAATTTGCGCCCCATGTGCAAGGACAGTTTTTTTATTAATTTGATTTAAATATTTTTTTTTGTAAAAATGTTTTAATATTATTATTATTTATGTGCGCAGCAGGATGTGCGCCGCAGGATGTGCGCCCCACAGAATTTGCGCCCCACAGGATGTGCAAGCACAGTTTTTTTATTAATTTGATTTAAAAAAAAAATTGTAATTTGTTTTTAATATTATTTTTATTTATGTGTGCAGCAGGATGTGCGCCACAGGATGTGCGCCCCACAGAATTTTTGCCCCACAAGATGTGCAAGGACAGCTTTTTTTATTAATTTGATTTAAATATTTTTTTTTGTAAAAATGTTTTAATATTATTTTTATTTATGTGCGCAGCAGGATGTGCGCTGGTGGATGTGCGCCAAACATAATTTGCGCCCCACAGGATGTGCAAGCACAGTTTTTTTATAAATTTGATTTAAAAAAAGATTTTTGTAAAAATGTTTTAATATTATTTTGATTTATGTGCGCAGCAGGATGTGCGCCGCAGGATGTGCGCCCCACAGAATTTGCGCCCCACAGGATGTGCAAGCACAGTTTTTTTATTAATTTGATTTAAATATTTTTTTTGTAAAAATGTTTTAATATTATTTTTATTCATGTGCGCAGCAGGATGTGCGCCGCAGGATGTGCGCCCCACAGAATTTGCGCCCCACAGGATGTGCAAGCACAGTTTTTTTATTAATTTGATTTAAATATTTTTTTTTGTAAAAATGTTTTAATATTATTTTTATTTATGTGCGCAGCAGGATGTGCGCCGCAGGATGTGCGCCCCACAGGATGTGCAAGGACAGTTTTTTTATTAATTTGATTTAAAAAAAAAATTGTAATTTGTTTTTAATATTATTTTTATTTATGTGCGCAGCAGGATGTGCGCCGCAGGATGTGCGCCCCACAGAATTTCCGCCCCAGAGAATGTGCAAGCACAGTTTTTTTATTAATTTGATTTAAATATTTTTTTTTGTAAAAATGTTTTAATATTTTTTTAATTTATGTGCGCAGCAGGATGTGCGCCGCAGGATGTGCGCCCCACAGAATTTGAGCCCCACAGGATGTGCAAGGACAGTTTTTTTATTAATTTGATTTAAAAAAAAAAATTGTAATTTGTTTTTAATATTATTTTTATTTATGTGCGCCGCAGGATGTGCGCCCCACAGAATTTGCGCCCCACAGGATGTGCAAGGACAGTTTTTTTATTAATTTGATTTAAATATTTTTTTTGTAAAAATGTTTTAATATTATTTTTAATCATGTGCGCAGCAGGATGTGCGCTGCATGATGTGCGCCCCACATAATTTACGCCCAACAGGATGTGCAAGCACAGTTTTTTTATTAATTTGATTTTTTTTTTAAATTGTAAGTTTTTTTTAATATCATTTTTATCTATGTGCGCAGCAGGATGTGCGCTGCAGGATGTGCGCCCCACAGATTTTGCGCCCCACAGGATGTGCAAGCACAGTTTTTTTATTAATTTGATTTAAATATTTTTTTTTGTAAAAATGTTTTAATATTATTTTAATTTATGTGCGCAGCAGGATGTGCGCCGCAGGATGTGCGCCCCACAGGATGTGCAAGCACAGTTTTTTTTATATTTGATTTAAATATTTTTTTTTGTAAAAATGTTTTAATATTATCTTAATTTATGTGTGCAGCAGGATGTGTTTCGCAGGATGTGCAAGCACAGTTTTTTTAGTAATTTGGTTTAAAACATTTTTTTTGTAAAAATGTTTTAATATTATTTTACTTTATGTGCGCAGCAGGATGTGTTTCGCAGGATGTGCGCCGCATGATGTGCGCCCCACAGAATTTTCGCCCCACAGGATGTGCAAGCACAGTTATTTTATTTATTTGATTTAAATATATTTTTTTGTAAAAATGTTTTAATATTATTTTTATTCATGTGCACAGCAGGATGTGCGCCGCAGGATGTGCGCCCCACAGAATTTGCGCCCCACAGGATGTGCAAGCACAGTTTTTTTATTAATTTGATTTAAAAACGAAAAAATTGTAAATTGTTTTTAATATTATTTTTATATTAATGTGCGTAGCTGGATGTGCGCCCCACAGGATGTGCAAGGACAGTTTTTTTATTAATTTGATTTAAATATTTTTTTTTGTAAAAATGTTTTAATATTATTTTTATTCATGTGCGCAGCAGGATTTGCACCGCAGGATGTGCGCCCCACAGAATTTGCGCCCCACAGGATGTGCAAGGACAGTTTTTTTATTAATTTGATTTAAAAAAAAAAATTGTAATTTGTTTTTAATATTATTTTTATTTATGTGCGCAGCAGGATGTGCGCCGCAGGATGTGCGCCTCACAGAATTTGCGCCCCACAGGATGTGCAAGCACAGTTTTTTTATTAATTTGATTTAAATATTTTTTTTTGTAAAAATGTTTTAATATTATTTTTATTTATGTGCGCAGCAGGATTTGCGCCGCAGGATGTGCGCCCCACAGAATTTGTTCCCCACAGGATGTACAAGCACAGTTTTTTTATTTAGTTGATTTAAATATATTTTTTTGTAAAAATGTTTTAATATTATTTTTATTCATGTGCACAGCAGGATGTGCGCCGCAGGATGTGCGCCCCACAGAATTTGCGCCCCACAGGATGTGCAAGCACAGATTTTTTATTAATTTGATTTAAATATTTTTTTTGTAAAAATGTTTTAATATTATTTTGATTTATGTGCGCAGCAGGATGTGCGCTGGTGGATGTGCGCCCCACAGAATTTGCGCCCCACAGGATGTGCAAGCACAGTTTTTTTATTAATTTGATTAAAAAAAAAAAATATGTAAAATTTTTTAATATTATTTTAATTTATGTGCTTAGCAGGATGTGCGCCGCAGGATGTGCGCCCCACAGAATTTGCGCCCCACAGGATGTGCAAGCACAGTTTTTTTATTAATTTGATTTAAATATATTTTTTTGTAAAAATGTTTTAATATTATTTTTATTCATGTGCGCCGCAGGATGTGCGCCCCACAGAATTTGCGCCCCACAGGATGTGCAAGGACAGTTTTTTTATTAATTTGATTTAAAAAAAAAATTGTAATTTGTTTTTAATATTATTTTTATTTATGTGCGCAGCAGGATGTGCGCCGCAGGATGTGCGCCTCACAGAATTTGCGCCCCACAGGATGTGCAAGCACAGTTTTTTTATTAATTTGATTTAAATATTTTTTTTTGTAAAAATGTTTTAATATTATTTTTATTTATGTGCGCAGCAGGATTTGCGCCGCAGGATGTGCGCCCCACAGGATGTGCAAGGACAGTTTTTTTATTAATTTGATTTTAAAAAAAAAATTGTAATTTGTTTTTAATATTATTTTTATTTATGTCCGCAGCAGGATGTGCGCCGCAGGATGTGCGCCCCACAGCATTTGCGCCCCACAGCATGTGCAAGCACAGTTTTTTTATTAATTTGATTTAAAAAAAAAAAATTGTAATTTGTTTTTAATATTATTTGTATTTATGTGCACAGCAGGATGTGCGCTGCAGGATGTGCGCTGCAGGATATGCGCCCCACATAATTTGCGCCCCACAGGATGTGCAAGCACAGTTTTTTTATTAATTTGATTTAAATATTTTCTTTTGTAAAAATGTTTTAATATTATTTTTATTTATGTGCGCAGCAGGATGTGCGCCACAGGATGTGCGCCCCACAGAATTTGCCTGTGCAAGGGCAGTTTTTTTATTAATTCGATTTTAAAAAAAAAATTGTAATTTGTTTTTAATATTATTTTAATTTATGTGCCCAGCAGGATGTGTGCCGCAGGATGTGCGCCCCACAGAATTTGCGCCCCACAGGATGTGCAAGCACAGTTTTTTTATTAATTTGATTTAAATATTTTTTTTTGTAAAAATGTTTTAATATTATTTTTATTTATGTGCGCAGCAGGAGGTGCGCTGCAGGATGTGCGCCCCAAAGAATTTGCGCCCCACAGGATGTGCAAGCACAGTTTTTTTATTAATTTGATTTAAATATTTTCTTTTGTAAAAATGTTTTAATATTATTTTTATTTATGTGCGCAGCAGGATGTGCGCCTCAGGATGTGCGCCCCACAGAATTTGCGACACACAGGATGTGCAAGGGCAGTTTTTTTATTAATTCGATTTAAAAAAAAAAATTGTAATTTGTTTTTAATATTATTTTAATTTATGTGCCCAGCAGGATGTGTGCCGCAGGATGTGCGCCCCACAGAATTTACGCCCCACAGGATGTGCAAGCACAGTTTTTTTATTAATTTGATTTAAATATTTTTTTTTGTAAAAATGTTTTAATATTATTTTTATTTATGTGCGCAGCAGGATGTGCGCCACAGGATGTGCGCCCCACAGAATTTGCGACACACAGGATGTGCAAGGGCAGTTTTTTTATTAATTCGATTTAAAAAAAAAATTGTAATTTGTTTTTAATATTATTTTTATTTATGTCCGCAGCAGGATGTGCGCCACAGGATGTGCGCCCCACAGCATTTGCGCCCCACAGCATGTGCTAGCACAGTTTTTTTATTAATTTGATTTAAATATTTTTTTTTGTAAAGATGTTTTAATATTATTTGTATTTATGTGCGCAGCAGGATGTGCGCTGCAGGATGTGCGCTGCAGGATATGCGCCCCACATAATTTGCGCCCCACAGGATGTGCAAGCACAGTTTTTTTATTAATTTGATTTAAATATTTTCTTTTGTAAAAATGTTTTAATATTATTTTTATTTATGTGCGCAGCAGGATGTGCGCCACAGGATGTGCGCCCCACAGAATTTGCCTGTGCAAGGGCAGTTTTTTTATTAATTCGATTTAAAAAAAAAATTGTAATTTGTTTTTAATATTATTTTTATTTATGTGCGCAGCAGGATGTGCGTTGCAGGATGTGCGCCCCAGAGAATTCGCGCCCCACAGAATTTGCGCCCCACAGGATGTGCAAGGACAGTTTTGTTATTAATTTGATTTAAATATTTTTTTTTGTAAAAATGTTTTGATATTATTTTTATTCATGTGCGCAGCAGGATTTGCGCCGCAGGATGTGCGCCCCACTGAATTTGCGCCCCACAGGATGTGCAAGGACAGTTTTTTTATTAATCTGATTTAAAAAAAAAAATTGTAATTTGTTTTTAATTTTATTTTTATTTATTTGCGCAGCAGGATGTGCGCTGCAGGATGTGCGCCCCACATAATTTGCGCCCCACAGGATGTGCAAGGACAGTTTTTTTATTAATTTGATTTAAATATTTTTTTTTGTAAAAATGTTTTAATATTATTTTTATTTATGTGCGCAGCAGGATGTGCGCCCCACAGAATTTGCGCCCAACAGGATGTACAAGGACAGTTTTTTTATTAATTTGATTTAAATATATTTTTTTGTAAAAATGTTTTAATATTATTTTTATTCATGTGCGCAGCAGGATGTGCGCCGCAGGATGTGCGCCCCACAGGATGTGCAAGCACAGTTTTTTTATTAATTTGATTTAAATATTTTTTTTTGTAAAAATGTTTTAATATTATTTTTATTTATGTGCGCAGCAGGATGTGCGCCGCAGGATGTGCGCCCCTCAGAATTTGCTCCCCACAGGATGTGCAAGGACAGTTTTTTTATTAATTTGATTTTAAAAAAAAAATTGTAATTTGTTTTTAATATTATTTTTATTTATGTGCGCAGCAGGATGTGCGCCGCAGGATGTGCGCCCCACAGAATTTGCGCCCCACAGGATGTGCAAGCACAGTTTTTTTATTAATTTGATTTAAATATTTTTTTTTGTAAAAATGTTTTAATATTATTTTTATTTATGTGCGCAGCAGGATGAGCGCCGCAGGATGTGCGCCCCACAGAATTTGCGGCCCACAGGATGTGCAAGCACAGTTTTTTTATTAATTTGATTTAAATATTTTTTTTTGTAAAAATGTTTTGATATTATTTTTATTCATGTCCGCAGCAGGATTTGCGCCGCAGGATGTGCGCCCCACATAATTTGCGCCCCACAGGATGTGCAAGCAAGGTTTTTTATTAGTTATATTTAAATATTTTTTTTTGTAAAAATGTTTTAATATTATTTTTATTTATGTGCGCAGCAGGATGTGCGCCCCACAGAATTTGCGCCCCACAGGATGTGCAAGCACAGTTTTTTTATTAATTTGATTTAAATATTTTTTTTTGTAAAAAAGTTTTAATATTATTTTTATTTATGTGCACAGCAGGATGTGCGCCCCACAGAATTTGCGCCCCACAGGATGTGCAAGCACAGTTTTTTTATTAATTTGATTTAAATATTTTTTTTTGTAAAAAAGTTTTAATATTATTTTTATTAATGTGCGCAGCAGGATGTGCGCCGCAGGATGTGCGCCCCACAGAATTTGCGCCCCACAGAATTTGCGCCCCACAGGATGTGCAAGCACATTTTTTTTATTAATTTGATTTAAAAAAAAAAAATTGTAAATCTTTTTTAATTTCATTTTTATTCATGTGCGCAGCAGGATTTGCGCCGCAGGATGTACGCCCCACATAATTTGCGCCCCACAGGTATGTGCAAGCAAGGTTTTTTATTAGTTATATTTAAATATTTTTTTTTGTAAAAATGTTTTAATATTATTTTTATTTATGTGCGCAGCAGGATGTGTGCCGCAGGATGTGCGCCCCACAGAATTTGCGCTCCACAGGATATGCAAGCACATTTTTTTTATTAATTTGATTTAAAAAAAAAAAAATTGTAAATTTTTTTTAATTTTATTTTTATTTATTTGCGCAGAAGGATATGCGCCGCAGGATGTGCGCCCCACAGAATTTGCGCCCCACAGGATGTGCAAGGACAGTGTTTTTTTTAATTTGATTTAAAAAAAAAAAATTGTAATTTGTTTTTAATATTATTTTTATTTATGTGCACAGCAGGATGTGCGCCGCAGGATGTGCGCCCCACAGAATTTGCGCCCCACAGGATGTGCAAGGACAGTTTTTTTATTAATTTGATTTAAAAAAAAAAATTTGTAATTTGTTTTTAATGTTATTTTTATTTATGTGCGCAGCAGGATGTGTGCCGCAGGATGTGCGCCCCACAGAATTTGCGCCCCACAGGATGTGCAAGCACAGTTTTTTTATTAATTTGATTTAAAAAAAAAATTGTAAGTTTTTTTTAATATTATTTTTATCTATGTGCGCAGCAGGATGTGCGCTGCAGAATGTGCGCCCCAAAGATTTTGCGCCCCACAGGATATGCAAGCACAGTTTTTGTATTAGTTTGATTTAAATATTTTTTTTTGTAAAAATGTTTTAATATTATTTTTATTTATGTGCGCAGCAGGATGTGCGCCGCAGGATGTGCGCCCCACAGAATTTGCGCCCCACAGGATGTGCAAGCACAGTTTTTTTATTAATTTGATTTAAAAAAAAAAAAAATTGTAAATTGTTTTTAATATTATTTTTATTAATGTGCGCAGCTGGATGTGCGCCCCACAGAATTTGCGCCCCACAGGATGTGCAAGCACAGTTTTTTTATTAATTTGATTTAAAAAAAAAAAATTGTAAATTGTTTTTAATATTATTTTTATTTATGTGCGCAGCAGGATGTGCGCCACAGGATGTGCGCCCCACATAATTTGCGCCTCACAGAATGTGCAAGCACAGTTTTTTCATTAATTTGATTTAAATATTTTTTTTGTAAAAGTTTTTTAATATAATTTTTATTTATGTGCGCAGCAGGATGTGTGCCGCAGGATATGCGCCCCACAGAATTTACGCCCCACAGGATGTGCAAGCACAGTTTTTTTATTAATTTGATTTAAAAAAAAAAAAAATTGTAAATTGTTTTTAATATTATTTTTATTTATGTGCGCAGCAGGATGTAAGCCGCAGGATGTGCGCCCCACAGAATTTGCGCCCCACAGGATGTGCAAGCACAGTTTTTTTATTAATTTGATTTAAATCTTTTTTTTTTGTAAAAATGTTTTAATATTATTTTTATTTATGTGCGCAGCAGGATGTGCGCCGCAGGATGTGCGCCCCACAGAATTTGCGCCCCACAGGATGTGTAAGCACAGTTTTTTTATTTATTTGATTTAAAAAAAAAAATTGTAATTTGTTTTTAATATTATTTTTATTTATGTGCGCAGCAGGATGTGCGCCGCAGGATGTGCGCCCCACAGAATTTGCGCCCCACAGGATGTGCAAGCACAGTTTTTTTATTAATTTGATTTAAAAAAAAAATTGTAATTTGTTTTTAATATTATTTTTATTTATGTGCGCAGCAGGATGTGCGCCCCACATAATTTGCGCCCCACAGGATGTTCAAGCACAGTTTTTTTAATAATTTGATTTAAATATTTTTTTTTGTAAAAATGTTTTAATATTATATTTATTTATGTGCGCAGCAGGATGTGCGCCGCAGGATGTGCGCCCCACAGAATTTGCGCCCCACAGGATGTGCAAGCACAGTTTTTTTATTAATTTTATTTAGAAAAAAGAAATTGTAATTTGTTTTTAATATTATTTTTATTTATGTGCGCAGCAGGATGTGCGCCGCAGGATGTGCGCCCCACATAATTTGGGCCCCACAGGATGTGCAAGCACAGTTTTTTTATTAATTTGATTAAAAAAAAAAAATATGTAAAATTTTTTAATAATATTTTAATTTATGTGCGCAGCAGGATGTGCTCTGTTGGATGTGCGCCCCACATAATTTGCGCCCCACAGGATGTGCAAGCACAGTTTTTTTATTAATTTGATTTAAATATTTTTTTTTGTAAAAATGTTTTAATATTATTTTTATTTATGTGCGCAGCAGGATGTGCGCCCCACAGAATTTGCGCCCCACAGGATGTGCAAGCACAGTTTTTTTGTTAATTTGATTTAAAAAAAAAATTGTAATTTGTTTTTAATATTATTTTTATTTATGTGCGCAGCAGGATGTGCGCAGCTGGATGTGCGCCGCACAGAATTTGCGCCCCACAGGATGTGCAAGCACAGTTTTTTTATTAATTTGATTTAAATATTTTTTTTGTAAAAATGTTTTAATATTATTTTTATTCATGTGCGCAGCAGGATTTGCGCCGCCGGATGTGCGCCCCACATAATTTGCGCCTCACAGAATGTGCAAGCACAGTTTTTTTATTAATTTGATTTTAAAAAAAAAATTGTAAATTGTTTTTAATATTATTTTTATTAATGTGCGCAGCAGGATGTGCGCCCCACAGAATTTGCGCCCCACAGGATGTGCAAGCACAGTTTTTTCATTAATTTTATTTAAAAAAAAAAATTGTAATTTGTTTTTAATATTATTTGTATTTATGTGCGCAGCAGGATGTGCGCCGCAGGATGTGCGCCCCACATAATTTGCGCCCCACAGGATGTTCAAGCACAGTTTTTTTAATAATTTGATTTAAATATTTTTTTTTGTAAAAATGTTTTAATATTATATTTATTTATGTGCTCAGCAGGATGTGCGCCGCAGGATGTGCGCCCCACAGAATTTGCGCCCCACAGGATGTGCAAGCACAGTTTTTTTATTAATTTTATTTAAAAAAAAAGAAATTGTAAAAATGTTTTAATATTATTTTTATTCATGTGCGCAGCAGGATGTGCGCCGCAGGATGTGCGCCCCACAGAATTTGCGCCCCACAGGATGTGCAAGCACAGATTTTTTATTAATTTGATTTTAATATTTTTTTTTTTTTAATTTTTTAATATTATTTTTAGTTATGTGCACCGCAGGATGTGCGCCCCACATAATTTGCGCCCCACAGGATGTACAAGCACAGTTTTTTTATTAATTTGATTTAAAAAAAAATAATTGTGATTTGCTTTTAATATTATTTTTGTTAATGAGGGCAGCAGGATGTGCGCCGCAGAATGTGCGCCCCACAGGATGTGCAAGCACAGTTTTTTTATTAGTTTGATTTAAATATATTTTTTTGTAAAAATGTTTTAATATTATTTTTATCAATGTGGGCAGCAGGATGTGCGCCGCAGAATGTGCGCCCCACAGGATGTGCAAGCACAGTGTTTTTATTAATTTGATTTAAAAAAAAAAATTGTAATTTGTTTTTAATATTATATTTATTTATGTGCGCAGCAGGATGTGCGCCGCAGGATGTGCGCCCCACAGAATTTGCGCCCCACAGGATGTGCAAGCACATTTTTTTTATTAATTTGATTTAAAAAAAAAAAATTGTAAATTTTTTTTAATTTTATTTTTATTTATTTGCCTAGCAGGATGTTCGCCCCACATAATTTGCGCCCCACAGGATGTGCAAGGACAGTTTTTTTATTAATTTGATTTAAATATTTTTTTTGTAAAAATGTTTTAATATCATTTTTATTTATGTGCACAGCAGGATGTGCGCCGCAGGATGTGCGCCCCACAGAATTTGCGCCCCACAGGATGTGCAAGCACAGTTTTTTTATTAATTTGATTTAAAAAAAAAAATTGTAAATTGTTTTTAATATTATTTTTATTAATGTGCGCAGCAGGATGTGCGCCCCACAGAATTTGCGCCCCACAGGATGTGTAAGCACAGTTTTTTTATTTATTTGATTTAAAAAAAAAAATTGTAATTTGTTTTTAATATTATTTTTATTTATGTGCGCAGCAGGATGTGCGCCCCACAGAATTTGCGCCCCACAGGATGTGCAAGCACAGTTTTTTTATTAATTTGATTTAAATATTTTTTTTTGTAAAAATGTTTTAATATTATTTTTATTTATGTGCGCAGCAGGATGTGCGCCGCAGGATGTGCGCCCCACAGAATTTGCGCCCCACAGGATGTGCAAGCACAGTTTGTTTATTAATTTGATTTAAATATTTTTTTTTGTAAAAATGTTTTAATATTATTTGTATTAATGTGCGCAGCTGGATGTGCGCCGCAGGATGTGCGGCCCACAGAACTTGCGCCCCACAGGATGTGCAAGCACATTTTTTTTATTAATTTGATTTAAATATTTTATTTTGTAAAAATGTTTTAATATTATTTTTATTCTTGTGCGCAGCAGGATTTGCGCCGCAGGATGTGCGCCCCACAGAATTTGCGCCCCACAGGATGTGCAAAGGCCAGTTTTTTTATTAATTTGATTTAAAAAAAAAATTGTAATTTGTTTTTAATATTATTTTTATTTATGTGCGCAGCAGGATGTGCGCCGCAGGATGTGCGCCCCACAGAATTTGCGCCCCACAGGATGTGCAAGCACAGTTTGTTTATTAATTTGATTTAAATATTTTTTTTTGTAAAAATGTTTTAATATTATTTGTATTAATGTGCGCAGCTGGATGTGCGCCCCAAAGAATTTGCCACCCACAGGATGTGCAAGCACAGTTTGTTTATTAATTTGATTTAAAAAAAAAATTGTAATTTGTTTTTAATATTATTTTTATTTATTTGCACAGCAGGATGTGCGCCCCACATAATTTGCGTCCCACAGGATGTGCAAGCACATTTTTTTTATTAATTTGATTTAAATATTTTTTTTTGTAAAAATGTTTTAATATTATTTTTATTCTTGTGCGCAGCAGGATTTGCGCAGCAGGATGTGCGCCCCACAGAATTTGCGCCCCACAGGATGTGCAAGGACAGTTTTTTTATTAATTTGATTTTAAAAAAAAATTGTAATTTGTTTTTAATATTATTTTTATTTATGTGCGCAGCAGGATGTGCGCCGCAGGATGTGCGCCCCACAGAATTTGCGCCCCACAGGATGTGCAAGCACAGTTTTTTTATTAATTTGATTTTAATATATTTTTTTGTAAAAATGTTTTAATATTATTTTTATTTATGTGCGCAGTAGGATGTGCGCCGCATGATGTGCGCCCCACATAATTTTCGCCCCACAGGATGTGCAAGCACAGTTTTTTTATTAAATTGATTTAAATATTTTTTTTGTAAAAATGTTTTAATATTATTTTTATTTATGTGTGCAGCAGGATGTGCGCCCCACAGAATTTGCGCCCCACAGGATGTGCAAGCACATTTTTTTTATTAATTTGATTTAAAAAAAAATAATTGTAAATTGTTTTTAATATTATTTTTATTTATGTGCGCAGCAGGATGTGCGCCGCAGGATGTGCGCCCCACAGGATGTGCAAGGACAGTTTTTTTATTAATTTGATTTAAATATTTTTTTTGTAAAAATGTTTTAATATTATTTTTATTTGTGTGCGCAGCAGGATGTGCGCCGCAGGATGTGCGCCCCACAGAATTTGCGCCCCACAGGATGTGCAAGGACAGTTTTTTTATTAATTTGATTTAAAAAAAAAAATTGTAATTTGTTTTTAATATTATTTTTATTAATGTGTGCAGCTCGATGTGCGCCGCAGGATGTGCGCCCAACAGAATTTGCGCCCCACAAGATGTGCAAGGACACTTTTTTTATTAATTTGATTTAAATATTTTTTTTGTAAAAATGTTTTAATATCATTTTTATTTATGTGCGCAGCAGGATGTGCGCCGCAGGATGTGCGCCCCACATAATTTGCGCCCCACAGGATGTGCAAGGACAGTTTATTTATTAATTTGATTTAAAAAAAAAAAAATTGTAAATTGTTTTTAATATTATTTTTATTCATGTGCGCAGCAGGATGTGCGCCGCAGGATGTGCGCCCCACATAATTTGCGCCCCACAGGATGTGCAAGGACAGTTTTTTTATTAATTTGATTTAAAAAAAAAAATTGTAATTTGTTTTTAATATTATTTTTATTTATGTGCGCAGCAGGATGTGCGCCCCACAGAATTTGTGCCCCACAGGATGTGCAAGCACAGTTTTTTTATTTGATTTAAATATTTTTTTTTGTAAAAATGTTTTAATATTATTTTTATTTATGTGCGCAGCAGGATGTGTGCCGCAGGATGTGCGCCCCACAGAATTTGCGCCCCACAGGATGTGCAAGCACAGTTTTTTTATTAATTTGATTTAAATATTTTTTTTTGTAAAAATGTTTTAATATTATTTTTATTCATGTGCACAGCAGGATGTGTGCCCCACAGAATTTGCGCCCCACAGGATGTGCAAGCACAGTTTTTTTATTAATTTGATTTAAAAAAAAAAACTTGTAAATTTGTTTCAATATTATTTTTATTCATGTGCGCAGCAGGATGTGCGCTGCAGGATGTGCGCCCCACAGAATTTGCGCCCCACAGGATGTGCAAGCACAGTTTTTTTATTAATTTGATTTAAATATATTTTTTTGTAAAAATGTTTTAATATTATTTTTATTCATGTGCACAGCAGGATGTGCGCCGCAGGATGTGCGCCCCACATAATTTGCGCCCCACAGGATGTGCAAGCACAGTTTTTTTATTAATTTGATTTAAAAAAAAAAAACTTGTAAATTTGTTTTAATATTATTTTTATTTATGTGCGCAGCAGGATGTGCGCCGCAGGATGTGCGCCCCACAGAATTTGCGCCCCACAGGATGTGCAAGCACAGTTTTTTTATTAATTTGATTTAAATATTTTTTTTTGTAAAAATGTTTTAATATTATTTTTATTTATGTGCGCAGCAGGATGTGCGCCGCAGGATGTGCGCCCCACAGAATTTGCGCCCCACAGGATGTGCAAGCACAGTTTTTTTATTAATTTGATTTAAATATTTTTTTTTGTAAAAATGTTTTAATATTATTTTTATTCATGTGCGCAGCAGGCTGTGCACCGCAGGATGTGCGCCCCACATAATTTGCGCCCCACAGGATGTGCAAGCACAGTTTTTTTATTAATTTGATTTAAATATTTTTTTTGTAAAAATGTTTTAATATTATTTTGATTCATGTGCTTAGCAGGATGTGCGCCGCAGGATGTGCGCCCCACAGAATTTGCGCCCCACAGAATTTGCGCCCAAAAGGATGTGAAAGCACAGTTTTTTTATTAGTTATATTTAAATATTTTTTTTGTAAAAATGTTTTAATATTATTTTTATTTATGTGCGCAGCAGGATGTGCGCCGCAGGATGTGCGCCCCACAGGATGTGCAAGCACAGTGTTTTTATTAATTTGATTTAAAAAAAAAAATTGTAATTTGTTTTTAATATTATTTTTATTTATGTGCGCAGCAGGATGTGCGCCGCAGGATGTGCGCCCCACATAATTTGCGCCCCACAGGATGTGCAAGCAGATTTTTTTTATTAATTTGATTTAAATATTTTTTTTTTTTTAAATGTTTTAATATTATTTTTATTCTTGTGCGCAGCAGGATTTGCGCCGCAGGATGTGCGCCCCACAGAAATTGCGCCCCACAGGATGTGCAAGGACAGTTTTTTTATTAATTTGATTTAAAAAAAAAATTGTAATTTGTTTTTAATATTATTTTTATTTATGTGCGTAGCAGGATGTGCGCCGCAGGATGTGCGCCCCACAGAATTTGCGCCCCACAGGATGTGCAAGCACATTTTTTTTATTAATTTGATTTAAATATTTTTTTTTGTAAAAATGTGTTAATATTATTTTTATTCATGTGCGCAGCAGGATTTGCGCCGCAGGATGTGCGCCCCACAGAATTTGCGCCCCACAGGATGTGCAAGCACAGTTTGTTTATTAATTTGATTTAAAAAAAAAAAATTGTAAATGTTTTTAATATTATTTTTATTTATGTGCGCAGCAGGATGTGCGCCGCAGGATGTGCGGCCCACAGAACTTGCGCCCCACAGGATGTGCAAGCACATTTTTTTTATTAATTTGATTTAAATATTTTTTTTTTTAAAAATGTTTTAATATTATTTTTATTCTTGTGCGCAGCAGGATTTGCGCCGCAGGATGTGCGCCCCACAGAATTTGCGCCCCACAGGATGCGCAAGGACAGTTTTTTTATTAATTTGATTTAAAAAAAAAATTGTAATTTGTTTTTAATATTATTTTTATTTATGTGCGCAGCAGGATGTGCGCCCCACATAATTTGCGCCCCACAGGATGTTCAAGCACAGTTTTTTTAATAATTTGATTTAAATATTTTTTTTTGTAAAAATGTTTTAATATTATATTTATTCATGTGCGCAGCAGGATGTGCGCCGCAGGATGTGCGCCCCACAGAATTTGCGCCCCACAGGATGTTCAAGCACAGTTTTTTTAATAATTTGATTTAAATATTTTTTTTTGTAAAAATGTTTTAATTTTATATTTATTTATGTGCGCAGCAGGATGTGCGCCCCACAGAATTTGCGCCCCACAGGATGTGCAAGCACAGTTTTTTTATTAATTTTATTTAAAAAAAAAAAATTGTAATTTGTTTTTAATATTATTTTTATTTATGTGCGCAGCAGGATGTGCGCCGCAGGATGTTCGCCCCACATAATTTGCGCCCCACAGGATGTTCAAGCACAGTTTTTTTAATAATTTGATTTAAATATTTTTTTTTGTAAAAATGTTTTAATATTATTTTTATTTATGTGCGCAGCAGGATGTGCGCCGCAGGATGTGCGCCCCACAGAATTTGCGCCCCACAGGGTGTGCAAGGACAGTTTTTTTATTAATTTGATTTAAAAAAAAATCTTGTAAATTAGTTTTAATATTATTTTTATTAATGTGCGCAGCTGGATGTGAGCCGCAGAATGTGTGCCCCACAGAATTTGCGCCCCATAGGATGTTCAAGCACAGTTATTTTAATAATTTGATTTAAATATTTTTTTTTGTAAAAATGTTTTAATTTTATATTTATTTATGTGCGCAGCAGGATGTGCGCCGCAGGATGTGCGCCCCACAGAATTTGCGCCCCACAGGATGTGCAAGCACAGTTTTTTTATTAATTTTATTTAAAAAAAAAAAATTGTAATTTGTTTTTAATATTATTTTTATTTATGTGCGCCGCAGGATGTGCGCCCCACATAATTTGGGCCCCACAGGATGTGCAAGCACAGTTTTTTTATTAATTTGATTAAAAAAAAAAAATATGTAAAATTTTTTAATAATATTTTAATTTATGTGCGCAGCAGGATGTGCTCTGTTGGATGTGCGCCCCACATAATTTGCGCCCCACAGGATGTGCAAGCACAGTTTTTTTATTAATTTGATTTAAATATTTTTTTTTGTAAAAATGTTTTAATATTATTTTTATTTATGTGCGCAGCAGGATGTGCGCCCCACAGAATTTGCGCCCCACAGGATGTGCAAGCACAGTTTTTTTGTTAATTTGATTTAAAAAAAAAATTGTAATTTGTTTTTAATATTATTTTTATTTATGTGCGCAGCAGGATGTGCGCAGCTGGATGTGCGCCGCACAGAATTTGCGCCCCACAGGATGTGCAAGCACAGTTTTTTTATTAATTTGATTTAAATATTTTTTTTGTAAAAATGTTTTAATATTATTTTTATTCATGTGCGCAGCAGGATGTGCGCCGCAGGATGTGCGCCCCACAGAATTTGCGCCCCACAGGATGCGCAAGCACAGTTTGTTTATTAATTTGATTTAAAAAAAAAAAATTGTAAATTGTTTTTAATATTATTTTTATTTATGTGCGCAGCAGGATGTGCGCCGCAGGATGTGCGCCCCACATAATTTGCGCCCCACAGGATGTGCAAGGACAGTTTTTTTATTAATTTGATTTAAAAAAAAAAATTGTAATTTGTTTTTAATATTATTTTTATTTATGTGCGCAGCAGGATGTGCGCCGCAGGATGTGCGGCCCACAGAACTTGCGCCCCACAGGATGTGCAAGCAGATTTTTTTTATTAATTTGATTTAAATATTTTTTTTTTTTAAAATGTTTTAATATTATTTTTATTCTTGTGCGCAGCAGGATTTGCGCCGCAGGATGTGCGCCCCACAGAAATTGCGCCCCACAGGATGTGCAAGGACAGTTTTTTTATTAATTTGATTTAAAAAAAAAATTGTAATTTGTTTTTAATATTATTTTTATTTATGTGCGTAGCAGGATGTGCGCCGCAGGATGTGCGCCCCACAGAATTTGCGCCCCACAGGATGTGCAAGCACATTTTTTTTATTAATTTGATTTAAATATTTTTTTTTGTAAAAATGTGTTAATATTATTTTTATTCATGTGCGCAGCAGGATTTGCGCCGCAGGATGTGCGCCCCACAGAATTTGCGCCCCACAGGATGTGCAAGCACAGTTTGTTTATTAATTTGATTTAAAAAAAAAAAATTGTAAATTGTTTTTAATATTATTTTTATTTATGTGCGCAGCAGGATGTGCGCCGCAGGATGTGCGGCCCACAGAACTTGCGCCCCACAGGATGTGCAAGCACATTTTTTTTATTAATTTGATTTAAATATTTTTTTTTTTAAAAATGTTTTAATATTATTTTTATTCTTGTGCGCAGCAGGATTTGCGCCGCAGGATGTGCGCCCCACAGAATTTGCGCCCCACAGGATGCGCAAGGACAGTTTTTTTATTAATTTGATTTAAAAAAAAAATTGTAATTTGTTTTTAATATTATTTTTATTTATGTGCGCAGCAGGATGTGCGCCCCACATAATTTGCGCCCCACAGGATGTTCAAGCACAGTTTTTTTAATAATTTGATTTAAATATTTTTTTTTGTAAAAATGTTTTAATATTATATTTATTCATGTGCGCAGCAGGATGTGCGCCGCAGGATGTGCGCCCCACAGAATTTGCGCCCCACAGGATGTTCAAGCACAGTTTTTTTAATAATTTGATTTAAATATTTTTTTTTGTAAAAATGTTTTAATTTTATATTTATTTATGTGCGCAGCAGGATGTGCGCCCCACAGAATTTGCGCCCCACAGGATGTGCAAGCACAGTTTTTTTGTTAATTTGATTTAAAAAAAAAATTGTAATTTGTTTTTAATATTATTTTTATTTATGTGCGCAGCAGGATGTGCGCAGCTGGATGTGCGCCGCACAGAATTTGCGCCCCACAGGATGTGCAAGCACAGTTTTTTTATTAATTTGATTTAAATATTTTTTTTGTAAAAATGTTTTAATATTATTTTTATTCATGTGCGCAGCAGGATGTGCGCCGCAGGATGTGCGCCCCACAGAATTTGCGCCCCACAGGATGTGCAAGCACAGTTTGTTTATTAATTTGATTTAAAAAAAAAAAATTGTAATTTGTTTTTAATATTATTTTTATTTATGTGCGCCGCAGGATGTGCGCCCCACATAATTTGGGCCCCACAGGATGTGCAAGCACAGTTTTTTTATTAATTTGATTAAAAAAAAAAAATATGTAAAATTTTTTAATAATATTTTAATTTATGTGCGCAGCAGGATGTGCTCTGTTGGATGTGCGCCCCACATAATTTGCGCCCCACAGGATGTGCAAGCACAGTTTTTTTATTAATTTGATTTAAATATTTTTTTTTGTAAAAATGTTTTAATATTATTTTTATTTATGTGCGCAGCAGGATGTGCGCCCCACAGAATTTGCGCCCCACAGGATGTGCAAGCACAGTTTTTTTGTTAATTTGATTTAAAAAAAAAATTGTAATTTGTTTTTAATATTATTTTTATTTATGTGCGCAGCAGGATGTGCGCAGCTGGATGTGCGCCGCACAGAATTTGCGCCCCACAGGATGTGCAAGCACAGTTTTTTTATTAATTTGATTTAAATATTTTTTTTGTAAAAATGTTTTAATATTATTTTTATTCATGTGCGCAGCAGGATGTGCGCCGCAGGATGTGCGCCCCACAGAATTTGCGCCCCACAGGATGTGCAAGCACAGATTTTTTATTAATTTGATTTTAATATATTTTTTTTTTTAATTTTTTAATATTATTTTTATTTATGTGCACCGCAGGATGTGCGCCCCACATAATTTGCGCCCCACAGGATGTACAAGCACAGTTTTTTTATTAATTTGATTTAAAAAAAAATAATTGTGATTTGCTTTTAATATTATTTTTGTTAATGAGGGCAGCAGGATGTGCGCCGCAGAATGTGCGCCCCACAGGATGTGCAAGCACAGTTTTTTTATTAGTTTGATTTAAATATATTTTTTTGTAAAAATGTTTTAATATTATTTTTATTTATGTGCGCAGCAGGATGTGCGCTGCAGGATGTGCGCCCCACAGGATGTGCAAGCACAGTTTTTTTATTAATTTGATTTAAATATTTTTTTTTGTAAAAATGTTTTAATATTATTTTTATTTATGTGCGCAGCAGGATGTGCGCTGCAGGATGTGCGCCCCACAGGATGTGCAAGCACAGTTTTTTTATTAATTTGATTTAAATATTTTTTTTTGTAAAAATGTTTTAATATTATTTTTATTTATGTGCGCAGCAGGATGTGCGCCGCAGGATGTGCGCCCCACAGAATTTGCCACCCACAGGATGTGCAAGCACAGTTTGTTTATTAATTTGATTTAAAAAAAAAATTGTAATTTGTTTTTAATATTATTTTATTTATTTGCACAGCAGGATGTGCGCCCCACATAATTTGCGTCCCACAGGATGTGCAAGGACAGTTTTTTTATCAGTTATATTTAAATATTTTTTTTTTTGTAATAATGTTTTAATATTATTTTTATTTATGTGCGCAGCAGGATGTGCGCCGCAGGATGTGCGCCCCACATAATTTGCGCCCCACAGGATGTGCAAGGACAGTTTTTTTATTAATTTGATTTAAAAAAAAAATTGTAATTTGTTTTTAATATTATTTTTATTTATGCGCGCAGCAGGATGTGCGCCGCAGGATGTGCGCACCACAGGATGTGCAAGCACAGTTTTTTTATTAATTTGATTTAAATATTTTTTTTTGTAAAAATGTTTTAATATTATTTTTATTTATGTGCGCAGCAGGATGTGCGCCGCAGGATGTGCGCCCCACAGAATTTGCGCCCCACAGGATGTGCAAGCACATTTTTTTTATTAATTTGATTTAAATATTTTTTTTTGTAAAAATATTTTAATATTATTTTTATTCTTGTGCGCAGCAGGATTTGCGCCGCAGGATGTGCGCCCCACAGAATTTGCGCCCCACAGGATGTGCAAGGACAGTTTTTTTATTAATTTGATTTAAAAAAAAAATTGTAATTTGTTTTTAATATTATTTTTATTTATGTGCGCAGCAGGATGTGCGCCGCAGGATGTGCGCCCCACAGAAATTGCGCCCCACAGGATGTGCGAGCACAGTTTGTTTATTAATGTGATTTAAAAAAAAAAATTGTAATTTGTTTTTAATATTATTTTTATTTATGTGCGCAGCAGGATGTGCGCCGCAGGATGTGCGCCCCACAGGATGTGCAAGCACAGTTTTTTTATTAATTTGATTTAAATATTTTTTTTTGTAAAAATGTTTTAATATTATTTTTATTTATGTGCGCAGCAGGATGTGCGCCGCAGGATGTGCGCCCCACAGAATTTGCGCCCCACAGGATGTGCAAGCACAGTTTTTTTATTAATTTGATTTAAATATTTTTTTTTGTAAAAATGTTTTAATATTATTTTTATTTATGTGCGCAGCAGGATGTGCGCCGCAGGATGTGCGCCCCACAGAAATTGCGCCCCACAGAATGTGCAAGCACAGATTGTTTATTAATTTGATTTAAAAAAAAAAATTGTAATTTGTTTTTAATATTATTTTTATTTATGTGCGCAGCAGGATGTGCGCCGCAGGATGTGCGCCCCACATAATTTGCGCCCCACAGGATGTGCAAGGACAGTTTTTTTATTAATTTGATTTAAAAAAAAAAATTGTAATTTGTTTTTAATATTATTTTTATTTATGTGCGCAGCAGGATGTGCGCCGCAGGATGTGCGCCCCACAGAATTTGCGCCCCACAGGATGTGCAAGCACATTTTTTTTATTAATTTGATTTAAATATTTTTTTTTGTAAAAATGTTTTAATATTATTTTTATTCTTGTGCGCAGCAGGATTTGCGCCGCAGGATGTGCGCCCCACAGAATTTGCGCCCCACAGGATGTGCAAGGACAGTTTTTTTATTAATTTGATTTAAAAAAAAAATTGTAATTTGTTTTTAATATTATTTTTATTTATGTGCGCAGCAGGATGTGCGCCGCAGGATGTGCGCCCCACATAATTTGCGCCCCACAGGATGTGCAAGGACAGTTTTTTTATTAATTTGATTTAAAAAAAAAAATTGTAATTTGTTTTTAATATTATTTTTATTTATGTGCGCAGCAGGATGTGCGCCGCAGGATGTGCGCCCCACAGAATTTGCGCCCCACAGGATGTGCAAGCACATTTTTTTTATTAATTTGATTTAAATATTTTTTTTTGTAAAAATGTTTTAATATTATTTTTATTCTTGTGCGCAGCAGGATTTGCGCCGCAGGATGTGCGCCCCACAGAATTTGCGCCCCACAGGATGTGCAAGGACAGTTTTTTTATTAATTTGATTTAAAAAAAAAATTGTAATTTGTTTTTAATATTATTTTTATTTATGTGCGCAGCAGGATGTGCGCCGCAGGATGTGCGCCCCACAGAATTTGCGCCCCACAGGATATGCGAGCACAGTTTGTTTATTAATTTGATTTAAAAAAAAAAAATTGTAAATTGTTTTTAATATTATTTTTATTCATGTGCGCAGCAGGATGTGCGCCAAAGGATGTGCGCCCCACATAATTTGCGCCCCACAAGATGTGCAAGGACAGTTTTTTTATTAATTTGATTTAAAAAAAAAAATTGTAATTTGTTTTTAATATTATTTTTATTTATGTGCGCAGCAGGATGTGCGCCCCACAGAATTTGCGCCCCACAGGATGTGCAAGCACAGTTTTTTTATTAATTTGATTTAAATATTTTTTTTTGTAAAAATGTTTTAATATTATTTTTATTTATGTGCGCAGCAGGATGTGCGCTGCAGGATGTGCGCCCCACAGGATGTGCAAGCACAGTTTTTTTATTAATTTGATTTAAATATTTTTTTTTGTAAAAATGTTTTAATATTATTTTTATTTATGTGCGCAGCAGGATGTGCGCCGCAGGATGTGCGCCCCACAGAATTTGCCACCCACAGGATGTGCAAGCACAGTTTGTTTATTAATTTGATTTAAAAAAAAAATTGTAATTTGTTTTTAATATTATTTTATTTATTTGCACAGCAGGATGTGCGCCCCACATAATTTGCGTCCCACAGGATGTGCAAGGACAGTTTTTTTATCAGTTATATTTAAATATTTTTTTTTTTGTAATAATGTTTTAATATTATTTTTATTTATGTGCGCAGCAGGATGTGCGCCGCAGGATGTGCGCCCCACATAATTTGCGCCCCACAGGATGTGCAAGGACAGTTTTTTTATTAATTTGATTTAAAAAAAAAATTGTAATTTGTTTTTAATATTATTTTTATTTATGCGCGCAGCAGGATGTGCGCCGCAGGATGTGCGCACCACAGGATGTGCAAGCACAGTTTTTTTATTAATTTGATTTAAATATTTTTTTTTGTAAAAATGTTTTAATATTATTTTTATTTATGTGCGCAGCAGGATGTGCGCCGTAGGATGTGCGCCCCACAGAATTTGCGCCCCACAGGATGTGCAAGCACATTTTTTTTATTAATTTGATTTAAATATTTTTTTTTGTAAAAATATTTTAATATTATTTTTATTCTTGTGCGCAGCAGGATTTGCGCCGCAGGATGTGCGCCCCACAGAATTTGCGCCCCACAGGATGTGCAAGGACAGTTTTTTTATTAATTTGATTTAAAAAAAAAATTGTAATTTGTTTTTAATATTATTTTTATTTATGTGCGCAGCAGGATGTGCGCCGCAGGATGTGCGCCCCACAAAAATTGCGCCCCACAGGATGTGCGAGCACAGTTTGTTTATTAATGTGATTTAAAAAAAAAAATTGTAATTTGTTTTTAATATTATTTTTATTTATGTGCGCAGCAGGATGTGCGCCGCAGGATGTGCGCCCCACAGGATGTGCAAGCACAGTTTTTTTATTAATTTGATTTAAATATTTTTTTTTGTAAAAATGTTTTAATATTATTTTTATTTATGTGCGCAGCAGGATGTGCGCCGCAGGATGTGCGCCCCACAGAATTTGCGCCCCACAGGATGTGCAAGCACAGTTTTTTTATTAATTTGATTTAAATATTTTTTTTTGTAAAAATGTTTTAATATTATTTTTATTTATGTGCGCAGCAGGATGTGCGCCGCAGGATGTGCGCCCCACAGAAATTGCGCCCCACAGAATGTGCAAGCACAGATTGTTTATTAATTTGATTTAAAAAAAAAAATTGTAATTTGTTTTTAATATTATTTTTATTTATGTGCGCAGCAGGATGTGCGCCGCAGGATGTGCGCCCCACAGGATGTGCAAGCACAGTTTTTTTATTAATTTGATTTAAAAAAAAAAATTGTAATTTGTTTTTAATATTATTTTTATTTATGTGCGCAGCAGGATGTGCGCCGCAGGATGTGCGCCCCACAGAATTTGCGCCCCACAGGATGTGCAAGCACATTTTTTTTATTAATTTGATTTAAATATTTTTTTTTGTAAAAATGTTTTAATATTATTTTTATTCTTGTGCGCAGCAGGATTTGCGCCGCAGGATGTGCGCCCCACAGAATTTGCGCCCCACAGGATGTGCAAGGACAGTTTTTTTATTAATTTGATTTAAAAAAAAAATTGTAATTTGTTTTTAATATTATTTTTATTTATGTGCGCAGCAGGATGTGCGCCGCAGGATGTGCGCCCCACAGAATTTGCGCCCCACAGGATATGCAAGCACAGTTTGTTTATTAATTTGATTTAAAAAAAAAAAATTGTAAATTGTTTTTAATATTATTTTTGTTCATGTGCGCAGCAGGATGTGCGCCAAAGGATGTGCGCCCCACATAATTTGCGCCCCACAAGATGTGCAAGGACAGTTTTTTTATTAATTTGATTTAAAAAAAAAAATTGTAATTTGTTTTCAATATTATTTTTATTTATGTGCGCAGCAGGATGTGCGCCGCAGGATGTGCGGCCCACAGAACTTGCGCCCCACAGGATGTGCAAGCACATTTTTTTTATTAATTTGATTTAAATATTTTTTTTTGTAAAAATGTTTTAATATTATTTTTATTCTTGTGCGCAGCAGGATGTGCGCCGCAGGATGTGCGCCCCACAGAATTTGCGCCCCACAGGATGTGCAAGCACAGTTTTTTTATTAATTTGATTTAAATATATTTTTTTGTAAAAATGTTTTAATATTATTTTTATTTATGTGCGCAGCAGGATGTGCGCCGCAGGATGTGCGCCCCACAGAATTTGCGCCCCACAGGATGCGCAAGCACAGTTTTTTTATTAATTTGAATTAAAAAAAAAAATTGTAATTTGTTTTTAATATTATTTTTATTTATGTGCGCAGCAGGATGTGCGCCGCAGGATGTGCGCCCCATAGGATGTGCAAGCACAGTTTTTTTATTAATTTGATTTAAAAAAAAAAAATTGTAAATTGTTTTTAATATTATTTTTATTTATGTGCGCAGCAGGATGTGCGCCGCAGGATTTGCGCCCCACATAATTTGCGCCCCACAGGATGTGCAAGGACAGTTTTTTTATTAATTTGATTTAAAAAAAAAAATTGTAATTTGTTTTTAATATTATTTTTATTTATGTGCGCAGCAGGATGTGCGCCGCAGGATGTGCGCCCCACAGAATTTGCGCCCCACAGGATGTGCAAGCACATTTTTTTTATTAATTTGATTTAAATATTTTTTTTTGTAAAAATGTTTTAATATTATTTTTATTCTTGTGCGCAGCAGGATTTGCGCCGCAGGATGTGCGCCCCACAGAATTTGCGCCCCACAGGATGTGCAAGGACAGTTTTTTTAATAATTTGATTTAAAAAAAAAATTGTAATTTGTTTTTAATATTATTTTTATTCATGTGCGCAGCAGGATGTGCGCCAAAGGATGTGCGCCCCACATAATTTGCGCCCCACAAGATGTGCAAGGACAGTTTTTTTATTAATTTGATTTAAAAAAAAAAATTGTAATTTGTTTTCAATATTATTTTTATTTATGTGCGCAGCAGGATGTGCGCCGCAGGATGTGCGGCCCACAGAACTTGCGCCCCACAGGATGTGCAAGCACATTTTTTTTATTAATTTGATTTAAATATTTTTTTTTGTAAAAATGTTTTAATATTATTTTTATTCTTGTGCGCAGCAGGATGTGCGCCGCAGGATGTGCGCCCCACAGAATTTGCGCCCCACAGGATGTGCAAGGACAGTTTTTTTATTAATTTGATTTAAAAAAAAAATTGTAATTTGTTTTTAATATTATTTTTATTTATGTGCGCAGCAGGATGTGCGCCGCAGGATGTGCGCCCCACAGAATTTGCGCCCCACAGGATGTGCAAGCACATTTTTTTTATTAATTTGATTTAAATATTTTTTTTTGTAAAAATGTGTTAATATTATTTTTATTCATGTGCGCAGCAGGATTTGCGCCGCAGGATGTGCGCCCCACAGAATTTGCGCCCCACAGGATGTGCAAGCACAGTTTGTTTATTAATTTGATTTAAAAAAAAAAATTGTAATTTGTTTTTAATATTATTTTTATTTATGTGCGCAGCAGGATGTGCGCAGCAGGATGTGCGGCCCACAGAACTTGCGCCCCACAGGATGTGCAAGCACATTTTTTTTATTAATTTGATTCAAATATTTTTTTTTGTAAAAATGTTTTAATATTATTTTTATTCTTGTGCGCAGCAGGATTTGCGCCGCAGGATGTGCGCCCCACAGAATTTGCGCCCCACAGGATGCGCAAGGACAGTTTTTTTATTAATTTGATTTATAAAAAAAAAATTGTAATTTGTTTTTAATATTATTTTTATTTATGTGCGCAGCAGGATGTGCGCCGCAGGATGTGCGCCCCACAGAATTTGCGCCCCACAGGATGTGCAAGCACAGTTTTTTTATTAATTTGATTTAAATATTTTTTTTTGTAAAAATGTTTTAATATTATTTTTATTTATGTGCGCAGCAGGATGTGCGCCCCACAGAATTTGCGCCCCACAGGATGTGCAAGCACAGTTTTTTTATTAATTTGATTTAAAAAAAAAAAATTGTAAATTGTTTTTAATATTATTTTTATTTATGCGCGCAGCAGGATGTGCGCCGCAGGATGTGCGCCCCACAGGATGTGCAAGCACAGTTTTTTTATTAATTTGATTTAAATATTTTTTTTTGTAAAAATGTTTTAATATTATTTTTATTTATGTGCGCAGCAGGATGTGCGCCGCAGGATGTGCGCCCCACAGAATTTGCGCCCCACAGGATGTGCAAGCACAGTTTGTTTATTAATTTGATTTAAAAAAAAAAAATTGTAAATTGTTTTTAATATTATTTTTATTTATGTGCGCAGCAGGATGTGCGCCGCAGGATGTGCGCCCCACAGGATGTGCAAGCACAGTTTTTTTATTAATTTGATTTAAATATTTTTTTTTGTAAAAATGTTTTAATATTATTTTTATTTATGTGCGCAGCAGGATGTGCGCCGCAGGATGTGCGCCCCACAGGATGTGCAAGCACGGTTTTTTTATTAATTTGATTTAAATATTTTTTTTTGTAAAAATGTTTTAATATAATTTTTATTTATGTGCGCAGCAGGATGTGCGCCGCAGGATGTGCGCCCCACATAATTTGCGCCCCACAGGATGTGCAAGGACAGTTTTTTTATTAATTTGATTTAAATATTTTTTTTGTAAAAATATTTTAATATTATTTTTATTTATGTACGCAGCAGGATGTGCGCCGCAGGATGTGCGCCCCACATAATTTGCGCCCCACGGGATGTGCAAGCACATTTTTTTTATTAATTTGATTTAAAAAAAAAAAATTGTAAATTTTTTTTAATTTTATTTTTATTTATTTGCACAGCAGGATGTGCGCCCCACATAATTTGCGCCCCACAGGATGTGCAAGCACATTTTTTTTATTAATTTGATTTAAAAAAAAAAATTGTAATTTTTTTTTAATTTCACTTTTATTCATTCGCGCAGCAGGATGTGCGCCGCAGGATGTGCGCCCCACAGAATTTGCGCCCCACAGGATGTGCAAGCACAGTTTGTTTATTAATTTGATTTAAAAAAAAAAAATTGTAAATTGTTTTTAATATTATTTTTATTTATGTGCGCAGCAGGATGTGCGCCCCACAGAATTTGCGCCCCACAGGATGTGCAAGCACAGTTTTTTTATTAATTTGATTTAAATATTTTTTTTTGTAAAAATGTTTTAATATTATTTTTATTCATGTGAGCAGCAGGATGTGCGCCGCAGGATGTGCGCCCCACAGAATTTGCGCCCCACAGGATGTGCAAGCACAGTTTGTTTATTAATTTGATTTAAAAAAAAAAAATTGTAAATTGTTTTTAATATTATTTTTATTTATGTGCGCAGCAGGATGTGCGCCGCAGGATGTGCGCCCCACAGAATTTGCGCCCCACATAATTTGCGCCCCACAGGATGTGCAAGCACATTTTTTTTATTAATTTGATTTAAAAAAAAAAAATTGTAAATTTTTTTTAATTTTATTTTTATTTATTTGCACAGCAGGATGTGCGCCCCACATAATTTGCGCCCAACAGGATGTGCAAGCACAGTTTTTTTATTAGTTATATTTAAATATTTTTTTTTGTAAAAATGTTTTAATATTATTTTTATTTATGTGCGCAGCAGGATGTGTACGCAGGATGTGCGCCCCACAGAATTTGCGCCCCACAGGATGTGCAAGCACAATTTTTTTATTAATTTGATTTAAATATTTTTTTTTGTAAAAATGTTTTAATATTATTTTTATTCATGTGCGCAGCAGGATTTACGCCGCAGGATGTGCGCCCCACAGAATTTGCGCCCCACAGGATGTGCAAGGACAGTTTTTTTATTAATTTGATTTAAAAAAAAAATTGTAATTTGTTTTTAATATTATTTTTATTTATGTGCGCAGCAGGATGTGCGCCGCAGGATGTGCGCCCCACATAATTGGCGCCCCACAGGATGTGCAAGCACAGTTTTGTTATTAATTTGATTTAAATATTTTTTTTTGTAAAAATGTTTTAATATTATTTGTATTAATGTGCGCAGCTGGATGTGCGCCGCAGGATGTGCGCCCCACATAATTGGCGCCCCACAGGATGTGCAAGCACAGTTTTGTTATTAATTTGATTTAAATATTTTTTTTTGTAAAAATGTTTTAATATTATTTGTATTAATGTGCGCAGCTGGATGTGCGCCGCAGGATGTGCGCCCCAAAGGATGTGCAAGGACAGTTTTTTTATTAATTTGATTTAAAAAAAAAAATTGTAATTTGTTTTTAATATTATTTTTATTAATGTGCGCAGCAGGATGTGCGCCGCAGGATGTGCGCCCCACATAATTTGCGCCCCACAGGACGTGCAAGGACAGTTTTTTTATTAATTTGATTTAAAAAAAAAAATTGTAATTTGTTTTTAATATTATTTTTATTTATGTGCGCAGCAGGATGTGCGCCCCACATAATTTGCGCCGCACAGGATGTGCAAGGACAGTTTTTTTATTAATTTGATTTAAAAAAAAAAATTGTAATTTGTTTTTAATTTTATTTTTATTTATGTGCGCAGCAGGATGTGCGCCGCAGGATGTGCGCCCCACAGAATTTGCGCCCCACAGGATGTGCAAGCACAGTTTTTTTATTAATTTGATTTTAATATATTTTTTTGTAAAAATGTTTTAATATTATTTTTATTTATGTGCGCAGCAGGATGTGCGCCGCAGGATTTGCGGCCCACAGAATTTGCGCCCCACAGAATGTGCAAGCAAAGTTTTTTTTTTAATTTGATTTAAAAAAAAAAATTGTAATTTGTTTTTAATATTATTTTTATTTATGTGCGCAGCAGGATGTGCGCCGCAGGATGTGCGCCCCACAGAATTTGCGCCCCACAGGATGTGCAAGCACAGTTTTTTTATTAATTTGATTTAAATATTTTTTTTTGTAAAAATGTTTTAATATTATTTTTATTTATGTGCGCAGCAGGATGTGCGCCGCAGGATGTGCGCCCCACAGAATTTGCCACCCACAGGATGTGCAAGCACAGTTTGTTTATTAATTTGATTTAAAAAAAAAATTGTAATTTGTTTTTAATATTATTTTTATTTATTTGCACAGCAGGATGTGCGCCCCACATAATTTGCGTCCCACAGGATGTGCAAGCACAGTTTTTTTATCAGTTATATTTAAATATTTTTTTTTTGTAAAAATGTTTTAATATTATTTGTATTAATGTGCGCAGCTGGATGTGCGCCGCAGGATGTGCTTCCCACAGAATTTGCGCCCCACAGGATGTGCAAGCATAGTTTTTTTATTAATTTGATTTAAATATTTTTTTTTGTAAAAATGTTTTAATATTATTTTTATTCTTGTGCGCAGCAGGATTTGCGCCGCAGGATGTGCGCCCCACAGAATTTGCGCCCCACAGGATGTGCAAGGACAGTTTTTTTATTAATTTGATTTAAAAAAAAAATTGTAATTTGTTTTTAATATTATTTTTATTTATGTGCGCAGCAGGATGTGCGCCGCAGGATGTGCGCCCCACAGGATGTGCAAGGACAGTTTTTTTTATTAATTTGATTTAAATATTTTTTTTTTTAAATGTTTTAATATTATTTTTATTTATGTGCGCAGCAGGATGTGCGCCCCACATAATTTGCGCCCCACAGGACGTGCAAGGACAGTTTTTTTATTAATTTGATTTAAAAAAAAAATTGTAATTTGTTTTTAATATTATTTTTATTTATGTGCGCAGCAGGATGTGCGCCGCAGGATGTGCGCCCCACAGAATTTGCGCCCCACAGGATGTGCAAGGACATTTTTTTTATTAATTTGATTTAAATATTTTTTTTGTAAAAATGTTTTAATATTATTTTTATTTATGTGCTCAGCAGGATGTGCGCCGCAGGATGTGCGCCCCACAGAATTTGCGCCCCACAGGATGTGCAAGCACAGTTTTTTTATTAATTTGATTTAAAAAAAAAAAAAATTGTAAATTGTTTTTAATATTATTTTTATTAATGTGCGCAGCTGGATGTGCGCCCCACAGAATTCGCGCCCCACAGGATGTGCAACCACAGTTTTTTTATTAATTTGATTTAAAAAAAAAAATTGTAATTTGTTTTTAATATTATTTTTATTTATGTGCGCAGCAGGATGTGCGCCGCAGGATGTGCGCCCCACAGAATTTGCGCCCCACAGGATGTGCAAGCACAGTTTTTTTATTAATTTGATTTAAATATTTTTTTTTGTAATAATGTTTTAATATTATTTTTATTTATGTGCGCAGCAGGATGTGCGCCGCAGGATGTGCGCCCCACATAATTTGCGCCCCACATAATTTGCGCCCCACAGGACGTGCAAGGACAGTTTTTTTATTAATTTGATTTAAAAAAAAAATTGTAATTTGTTTTTAATATTATTTTTATTTATGTGCGCAGCAGGATGTGCGCCGCAGGATGTGCGCCCCACAGAATTTGCGCCCCACAGGATGTGCAAGGACATTTTTTTTATTAATTTGATTTAAATATTTTTTTTGTAAAAATGTTTTAATATTATTTTTATTTATGTGCTCAGCAGGATGTGCGCCGCAGGATGTGCGCCCCACAGAATTTGCGCCCCACAGGATGTGCAAGCACAGTTTTTTTATTAATTTGATTTAAAAAAAAAAAAAATTGTAAATTGTTTTTAATATTATTTTTATTAATGTGCGCAGCTGGATGTGCGCCCCACAGAATTCGCGCCCCACAGGATGTGCAACCACAGTTTTTTTATTAATTTGATTTAAAAAAAAAAATTGTAATTTGTTTTTAATATTATTTTTATTTATGTGCGCAGCAGGATGTGCGCCGCAGGATGTGCGCCCCACAGAATTTGCGCCCCACAGGATGTGCAAGCACAGTTTTTTTATTAATTTGATTTAAATATTTTTTTTTGTAATAATGTTTTAATATTATTTTTATTTATGTGCGCAGCAGGATGTGCGCCGCAGGATGTGCGCCCCACATAATTTGCGCCCCACATAATTTGCGCCCCACAGGACGTGCAAGGACAGTTTTTTTATTAATTTGATTTAAAAAAAAAAATTGTAATTTGTTTTTAATATTATTTTTATTTATGTGCGCAGCAGGATGTGCGCCGCAGGATGTGCGCCCCACATAATTTGCGCCCCACAGGATGTGCAAGGACAGTTTTTTTATTAATTTGATTTAAAAAAAAAAATTGTAATTTGTTTTTAATATTATTTTTATTTATGTGCGCAGCAGGATGTGCGCCGCAGGATGTGCGCCCCACAGAATTTGCGCCCCACAGGATGTGCAAGCACAGTTTTTTTATTAATTTGATTTAAATATTTTTTTTTGTAATTTGTTTTTAATATTATTTTTATTTATGTGCGCAGCAGGATGTGCGCCGCAGGATGTGCGCCCCACATAATTTGCCCCCCACAGGATGTGCAAGGACAGTTTTTTTATTAATTTGATTTAAAAAAAAAAATTGTAATTTGTTTTTAATATTATTTTTATTTATGTGCGCAGCAGGATGTGCGCCGCAGGATGTGCGCCCCACATAATTTGCCCCCCACAGGATGTGCAAGGACAGTTTTTTTATTAATTTGATTTAAAAAAAAAAATTGTAATTTGTTTTTAATATTATTTTTATTTATTTGCACAGCAGGATGTGCGCCCCACAGAATTTGCGCCCCACAGGATGTGCAAGCACATTTTTTTTATTAATTTGATTTAAATATTTTTTTTGTAAAAATGTTTTAATATTATTTTTATTCTTGTGCGCAGCAGGATTTGCGGCGCAGGATGTGCGCCCCACAGAATTTGCGCCCCACAGGATGTGCAAGCACAGTTTTTTTATTAATTGGATTTAAATATTTTTTTTTGTAAAAATGTTTTAATATTATTTTTATTCTTGTGCGCAGCAGGATTTGCGGCGCAGGATTTGCGCCCCACAGAATTTGCGCCCCACAGGATGTGCAAGGACAGTTTTTTTATTAATTTGATTTAAAAAAAAAATTGTAATTTGTTTTTAATATTATTTTTATTCATGTGCGCAGCAGGATGTGCGCCGCAGGATGTGCGCCCCACATAATTTGTGCCCCACAGGATGTGCAAGCACAGTTTTTTTATTAATTTGATTTAAATATTTTTTTTTGTAAAAATGTTTTAATATTATTTTTATTTATGTGCACAGCAGGATGTGCGCCCCACAGAATTTGCGCCCCACAGGATGTGCAAGCACATTTTTTTTATTAATTTGATTTAAATATTTTTTTTGTAAAAATGTTTTAATATTATTTTTATTCTTGTGCGCAGCAGGATTTGCGGCGCAGGATGTGCGCCCCACAGAATTTGCGCCCCACAGGATGTGCAAGCACAGTTTTTTTATTAATTGGATTTAAATATTTTTTTTTGTAAAAATGTTTTAATATTATTTTTATTCTTGTGCGCAGCAGGATTTGCGGCGCAGGATTTGCGCCCCACAGAATTTGCGCCCCACAGGATGTGCAAGGACAGTTTTTTTATTAATTTGATTTAAAAAAAAAATTGTAATTTGTTTTTAATATTATTTTTATTCATGTGCGCAGCAGGATGTGCGCCGCAGGATGTGCGCCCCACATAATTTGTGCCCCACAGGATGTGCAAGCACAGTTTTTTTATTAATTTGATTTAAATATTTTTTTTTGTAAAAATGTTTTAATATTATTTTTATTTATGTGCACAGCAGGATGTGCGCCCCACATAATTTGCGCCCCACAGAATTTGCGCCCCACAGGATGTGCAAGCACAGTTTTTTTATTAATTTGATTTAAATATTTTTTTTTGTAAAAATGTTTTAATATTATTTTTATTTATGTGCGCAGCAGGATGTGCGCCGCAGGATGTGCGCCCCACAGAATTTGCGCCCCACAGGATGTGCAAGCACAGTTTTTTTATTAATTTGATTTACAAAAAAAAAAATTGTAAATTGTTTTTAATATTATTTTTATTTATGTGCGCAGCAGGATGTGCGCCGCAGGATGTGCGCCCCACAGGATGTGCAAGGACAGTTTTTTTTATTAATTTGATTTAAATATTTTTTTTTTTAAATGTTTTAATATTATTTTTATTTATGTGCGCAGCAGGATGTGCGCCCCACATAATTTGCGCCCCACAGGACGTGCAAGGACAGTTTTTTTATTAATTTGATTTAAAAAAAAAAATTGTAATTTGTTTTTAATATTATTTTTATTTATGTGCGCAGCAGGATGTGCGCCGCAGGATGTGCGCCCCACAGAATTTGCGCCCCATAGGATGTGCAAGGACAGTTTTTTTATTAATTTGATTTAAATATTTTTTTTGTAAAAATGTTTTAATATTATTTTTATTTATGTGCGCAGCAGGATGTGCGCCGCAGGATGTGCGCCCCACAGAATTTGCGCCCCACAGGATGTGTAAGCACAGTTTTTTTATTAATTTGATTTTTTAAAAAAAATTGTAATTTGTTTTTAATATTATTTTTATTTATGTGCGCAGCAGGATGTGCGCCGCAGCATGTGCGCCCCACAGAATTTGCGCCCCACAGGATGTGCAAGCACAGTTTTTTTATTAATTTGATTTAAATATTTTTTTTTGTAAAAATGTTTTAATATTATTTTTATTTATGTGCGCAGCAGGATGTGCGCCGCAGGATGTGCGCCCCACAGAATTTGCGCCCCACAGGATGTGCAAGGACAGTTTTTTTATTAATTTGATTTAAAAAAAAAAATTGTAATTTGTTTTTAATATTATTTTTATTTATGTGCGCAGCAGGATGTGCGCCCCACAGAATTTGCGCCCCACAGGATGTGCAAGCACAGTTTGTTTATTAATTTGATTTAAAAAAAAAAATTGTAATTTGTTTTTAATATTATTTTTATTTATTTGCACAGCAGGATGTGCGCCCCACATAATTTTTGCCCCACAGGATGTGCAAGCACAGTTTTTTTATTAGTTATATTTAAATATTTTTTTTTTGTAATAATGTTTTAATATTATTTTTATTTATGTGCGCAGCAGGATGTGCGCCGCAGGATGTGCGCCGCAGGATGTGCGCCCCACAGAATTTGCGCCCCACAGGATGTGCAAGCACAGTTTTTTTATTAATTTGATTAAAAAAAAAAATTGTAATTTGTTTTTAATATTATTTTTATTTATGTGCGCAGCAGGATGTGTGCTGCAGGATGTGCGCCCCACAAAATTTGCGCCCCACAGGATGTGCAAGGACAGTTTTTTTATTAATTTGATTTAAATATTTTTTTTGTAAAAATGTTTTAATATTATTTTTATTTATGTGCGCAGCAGGATTTGCGCCGCAGGATGTGCGCCCCACAGCATTTGCGCCCCACAGGATGTGCAAGCACAGTTTGTTTATTAATTTGATTTAAAAAAAAAATTGTAATTTGTTTTTAATATTATTTTTATTTATTTGCACAGCAGGATGTGCGCCCCACAGAATTTGCGCCCCACAGGATGTGCAAGCACATTTTTTTTATTAATTTGATTTAAATATTTTTTTTGTAAAAATGTTTTAATATTATTTTTATTCTTGTGCGCAGCAGGATTTGCGCCGCAGGATGTGCGCCCCACAGAATTTGCGCCCCACAGGATGTGCAAGGACAGTTTTTTTATTAATTTGATTTAAAAAAAAAAATTGTAATTTGTTTTTAATATTGTTTTTATTTATGTGCGCAGCAGGATGTGCGCCGCATGATGTGCGCCCCACATAATTTGCGCCCCACAGGATGTGCAAGCACAGTTTTTTTATTAATTTGATTTAAATATATATTTTTTTTAAAATGTTTTAATATTATTTTTATTTATGTGCGCAGCAGGATGTGCGCCGCAGGATGTGCGCCCCACAGAATTTGCGCCCCACAGGATGTGCAAGGACAGTTTTTTTATTAATTTGATTTAAATATTTTTTTTGTAAAAATGTTTTAATATTATTTTTATTTATGTGCGCAGCAGGATGTGCGCGGCAGGATGTGCGCCCCACAGAATTTGCCCCCCACAGGATGTGCATGGACAGTTTTTTTATTAATTTGATTTAAAAAAAAAATATTGTAAATTTTTTTTAATTTTATTTTTATGTATTTGCGCAGCAGGATGTGCGCTGCAGGATGTGCGCCCCACAGAATTTGCGCCCCACAGGATGTGCAAGCACATTTTTTTTATTAATTTGATTTAAATATTTTTTTTTGTAAAAATGTTTTATTTCATTTTTATTTATGTGCGCAGCAGGATGTGCGCCGCAGGATGTGCGCCCCACAGAATTTGCGCCCCACATAATTTGCGCCCCACAGGACGTGAAAGGACAGTTTTTTTATTAATTTGATTTAAAAAAAAAAATTGTAATTTGTTTTTAATATTATTTTTATTCATGTTCGCAGCAGGATGTGCGCCGCAGGATGTGCGCCCCACAGGATGTGCAAGGACAGTTTTTTTATTAATTTGATTTTAAAAAAAAAATTGTAATTTGTTTTTAATATTATTTTTATTAATGTGCGCAGCTGAATGCGCGCCACACAGGATGTGCAAGCACAGTTTTTTTATTTATTTGATTTAAAAAAAAAAAATTGTAAATTGTTTTTAATAATATTTTTATTTATGTGCGCAGCAGGATGTGCGCCCCACATAATTTGCGCCCCACAGGATGTGCAAGCACATTTTTTTATTAATTTGATTTAAATATTTTTTTTTAAAAATGTTTTAATATTATTTTTATTTATGTGCGCAGCAGGATGTGCGCCGCAGGATGTGCGCCCCACAGAATTTGCGCCCCACATAATTTGCGCCCCACAGGATGTGCAAGCACAGTTTTTTTATTAATTTGATTTAAATATTTTTTTTATAAAAATGTTTTAATATTATTTTTATTTATGTGCGCAGCAGGATGTGCGCCGCAGGATGTGCGCCCCACATAATTTGCGCCCCACAGGATGTGCAAGGACAGTTTTTTTATTAATTTGATTTAAAAAAAAAAATTGTAATTTGTTTTTAATATTATTTTTATTTATGTGCGCAGCAGGATGTGCGCCGCAGGATGTGCGCCCCACAGAATTTGCGCCCCACAGGATGTGCAAGCACAGTTTTTTTATTAATTTGATTTAAATATTTTTTTTTGTAAAAATGTTTTAATATTATTTTTATTTATGTGCGCAGCAGGATGTGCGCCGCAGGATATGCGCCCCACAGAATTTGCGCCCCACAGGATGTGCAAGCACAGTTTTTTTATTAATTTGATTTAAATATTTTTTTTTGTAATTTGTTTTTAATATTATTTTTATTTATGTGCGCAGCAGGATGTGCGCCGCAGGATGTGCGCCCCACATAATTTGCCCCCCACAGGATGTGCAAGGACAGTTTTTTTATTAATTTGATTTAAAAAAAAAAATTGTAATTTGTTTTTAATATTATTTTTATTTATGTGCGCAGCAGGATGTGCGCCGCAGGATGTGCGCCCCACATAATTTGCCCCCCACAGGATGTGCAAGGACAGTTTTTTTATTAATTTGATTTAAAAAAAAAAATTGTAATTTGTTTTTAATATTATTTTTATTTATTTGCACAGCAGGATGTGCGCCCCACAGAATTTGCGCCCCACAGGATGTGCAAGCACATTTTTTTTATTAATTTGATTTAAATATTTTTTTTGTAAAAATGTTTTAATATTATTTTTATTCTTGTGCGCAGCAGGATTTGCGGCGCAGGATGTGCGCCCCACAGAATTTGCGCCCCACAGGATGTGCAAGCACAGTTTTTTTATTAATTGGATTTAAATATTTTTTTTTGTAAAAATGTTTTAATATTATTTTTATTCTTGTGCGCAGCAGGATTTGCGGCGCAGGATTTGCGCCCCACAGAATTTGCGCCCCACAGGATGTGCAAGGACAGTTTTTTTATTAATTTGATTTAAAAAAAAAATTGTAATTTGTTTTTAATATTATTTTTATTCATGTGCGCAGCAGGATGTGCGCCGCAGGATGTGCGCCCCACATAATTTGTGCCCCACAGGATGTGCAAGCACAGTTTTTTTATTAATTTGATTTAAATATTTTTTTTTGTAAAAATGTTTTAATATTATTTTTATTTATGTGCACAGCAGGATGTGCGCCCCACAGAATTTGCGCCCCACAGGATGTGCAAGCACATTTTTTTTATTAATTTGATTTAAATATTTTTTTTGTAAAAATGTTTTAATATTATTTTTATTCTTGTGCGCAGCAGGATTTGCGGCGCAGGATTTGCGCCCCACAGAATTTGCGCCCCACAGGATGTGCAAGGACAGTTTTTTTATTAATTTGATTTAAAAAAAAATTGTAATTTGTTTTTAATATTATTTTTATTCATGTGCGCAGCAGGATGTGCGCCGCAGGATGTGCGCCCCACATAATTTGTGCCCCACAGGATGTGCAAGCACAGTTTTTTTATTAATTTGATTTAAATATTTTTTTTTGTAAAAATGTTTTAATATTATTTTTATTTATGTGCACAGCAGGATGTGCGCCCCACATAATTTGCGCCCCACAGAATTTGCGCCCCACAGGATGTGCAAGCACAGTTTTTTTATTAATTTGATTTAAATATTTTTTTTTGTAAAAATGTTTTAATATTATTTTTATTTATGTGCGCAGCAGGATGTGCGCCGCAGGATGTGCGCCCCACAGAATTTGCGCCCCACAGGATGTGCAAGCACAGTTTTTTTATTAATTTGATTTACAAAAAAAAAAATTGTAAATTGTTTTTAATATTATTTTTATTTATGTGCGCAGCAGGATGTGCGCCGCAGGATGTGCGCCCCACAGGATGTGCAAGGACAGTTTTTTTTATTAATTTGATTTAAATATTTTTTTTTTTAAATGTTTTAATATTATTTTTATTTATGTGCGCAGCAGGATGTGCGCCCCACATAATTTGCGCCCCACAGGACGTGCAAGGACAGTTTTTTTATTAATTTGATTTAAAAAAAAAAATTGTAATTTGTTTTTAATATTATTTTTATTTATGTGCGCAGCAGGATGTGCGCCGCAGGATGTGCGCCCCACAGAATTTGCGCCCCACAGGATGTGCAAGGACATTTTTTTTATTAATTTGATTTAAATATTTTTTTTGTAAAAATGTTTTAATATTATTTTTATTTATGTGCTCAGCAGGATGTGCGCCGCAGGATGTGCGCCCCACAGAATTTGCGCCCCACAGGATGTGCAAGCACAGTTTTTTTATTAATTTGATTTAAAAAAAAAATAAATTGTAAATTGTTTTTAATATTATTTTTATTAATGTGCGCAGCTGGATGTGCGCCCCACAGAATTCGCGCCCCACAGGATGTGCAACCACAGTTTTTTTATTAATTTGATTTAAAAAAAAAAATTGTCATTTGTTTTTAATATTATTTTTATTTATGTGCGCAGCAGGATGTGCGCCGCAGGATGTGCGCCCCACAGAATTTGCGCCCCACAGGATGTGCAAGCACAGTTTTTTTATTAATTTGATTTAAATATTTTTTTTTGTAAAAATGTTTTATTTTATTTTTATTTATGTGCGCAGCAGGATGTGCGCCGCAGGATGTGCGCCCCACATAATTTGCGCCCCACATAATTTGCGCCCCACAGGACGTGCAAGGACAGTTTTTTTATTAATTTGATTTAAAAAAAAAAATTGTAATTTGTTTTTAATATTATTTTTATTTATGTGCGCAGCAGGATGTGCGCCGCAGGATGTGCGCCCCACAGAATTTGCGCCCCATAGGATGTGCAAGGACAGTTTTTTTATTAATTTGATTTAAATATTTTTTTTGTAAAAATGTTTTAATATTATTTTTATTTATGTGCGCAGCAGGATGTGCGCCGCAGGATGTGCGCCCCACAGAATTTGCGCCCCACAGGATGTGTAAGCACAGTTTTTTTATTAATTTGATTTTTTAAAAAAAATTGTAATTTGTTTTTAATATTATTTTTATTTATGTGCGCAGCAGGATGTGCGCCGCAGCATGTGCGCCCCACAGAATTTGCGCCCCACAGGATGTGCAAGCACAGTTTTTTTATTAATTTGATTTAAATATTTTTTTTTGTAAAAATGTTTTAATATTATTTTTATTTATGTGCGCAGCAGGATGTGCGCCGCAGGATGTGCGCCCCACAGAATTTGCGCCCCACAGGATGTGCAAGCACAGTTTGTTTATTAATTTGATTTAAAAAAAAAAATTGTAATTTGTTTTTAATATTATTTTTATTTATTTGCACAGCAGGATGTGCGCCCCACATAATTTTTGCCCCACAGGATGTGCAAGCACAGTTTTTTTATTAGTTATATTTAAATATTTTTTTTTTGTAATAATGTTTTAATATTATTTTTATTTATGTGCGCAGCAGGATGTGCGCCGCAGGATGTGCGCCGCAGGATGTGCGCCCCACAGAATTTGCGCCCCACAGGATGTGCAAGCACAGTTTTTTTATTAATTTGATTAAAAAAAAAAATTGTAATTTGTTTTTAATATTATTTTTATTTATGTGCGCAGCAGGATGTGTGCTGCAGGATGTGCGCCCCACAAAATTTGCGCCCCACAGGATGTGCAAGGACAGTTTTTTTATTAATTTGATTTAAATATTTTTTTTGTAAAAATGTTTTAATATTATTTTTATTTATGTGCGCAGCAGGATTTGCGCCGCAGGATGTGCGCCCCACATAATTTGCGCCCCACAGGATGTGCAACCACACAGTTTGTTTATTAATTTGATTTAAATATTTTTTTTTGTAAAAATGTTTTAATATTATTTTTATTTATGTGCGCAGCAGGATGTGCGCCGCAGGATGTGCGCCCCACAGCATTTGCGCCCCACAGGATGTGCAAGCACAGTTTGTTTATTAATTTGATTTAAAAAAAAAATTGTAATTTGTTTTTAATATTATTTTTATTTATTTGCACAGCAGGATGTGCGCCCCACAGAATTTGCGCCCCACAGGATGTGCAAGCACATTTTTTTTATTAATTTGATTTAAATATTTTTTTTGTAAAAATGTTTTAATATTATTTTTATTCTTGTGCGCAGCAGGATTTGCGCCGCAGGATGTGCGCCCCACAGAATTTGCGCCCCACAGGATGTGCAAGGACAGTTTTTTTATTAATTTGATTTAAAAAAAAAAATTGTAATTTGTTTTTAATATTGTTTTTATTTATGTGCGCAGCAGGATGTGCGCCGCATGATGTGCGCCCCACATAATTTGCGCCCCACAGGATGTGCAAGCACAGTTTTTTTATTAATTTGATTTAAATATATATTTTTTTTAAAATGTTTTAATATTATTTTTATTTATGTGCGCAGCAGGATGTGCGCCGCAGGATGTGCGCCCCACAGAATTTGCGCCCCACAGGATGTGCAAGGACAGTTTTTTTATTAATTTGATTTAAATATTTTTTTTGTAAAAATGTTTTAATATTATTTTTATTTATGTGCGCAGCAGGATGTGCGCGGCAGGATGTGCGCCCCACAGAATTTGCCCCCCACAGGATGTGCATGGACAGTTTTTTTATTAATTTGATTTAAAAAAAAAATATTGTAAATTTTTTTTAATTTTATTTTTATGTATTTGCGCAGCAGGATGTGCGCTGCAGGATGTGCGCCCCACAGAATTTGCGCCCCACAGGATGTGCAAGCACATTTTTTTTATTAATTTGATTTAAATATTTTTTTTTGTAAAAATGTTTTATTTCATTTTTATTTATGTGCGCAGCAGGATGTGCGCCGCAGGATGTGCGCCCCACAGAATTTGCGCCCCACAGGACGTGAAAGGACAGTTTTTTTATTAATTTGATTTAAAAAAAAAAATTGTAATTTGTTTTTAATATTATTTTTATTCATGTTCGCAGCAGGATGTGCGCCGCAGGATGTGCGCCCCACAGGATGTGCAAGGACAGTTTTTTTATTAATTTGATTTTAAAAAAAAAATTGTAATTTGTTTTTAATATTATTTTTATTAATGTGCGCAGCTGAATGCGCGCCACACAGGATGTGCAAGCACAGTTTTTTTATTTATTTGATTTAAAAAAAAAAAATTGTAAATTGTTTTTAATAATATTTTTATTTATGTGCGCAGCAGGATGTGCGCCCCACATAATTTGCGCCCCACAGGATGTGCAAGCACATTTTTTTATTAATTTGATTTAAATATTTTTTTTTAAAAATGTTTTAATATTATTTTTATTTATGTGCGCAGCAGGATGTGCGCCGCAGGATGTGCGCCCCACAGAATTTGCGCCCCACATAATTTGCGCCCCACAGGATGTGCAAGCACAGTTTTTTTATTAATTTGATTTAAATATTTTTTTTATAAAAATGTTTTGATATTATTTTTATTTATGTGCGCAGCAGGATTTGCGCCGCAGGATGTGCGCCCCACAGAATTTGCTGCCCACAGGATGTGCAAGCACAGTTTTTTTATTAATTTGATTTAGAAAATTTTTTTTGTAAAAATGTTTTAATATTATTTTTATTCATGTGCGCAGCAGGATGTGCGCCGCAGGATGTGCGCCCCACAGAATTTGCTGCCCACAGGATGTGCAAGCACAGTTTTTTTATTAATTTGATTTAAAAAAAAAAACTTGTAAAAATGTTTTAAAATTATTTGTATTTATGTGCGCAGCAGGATGTGCGCCGCAGGATGTGCGCCCCACATAATTTGCGCCCCACAGGATGTGCAAGCACAGTTTTTTTATTAATTTGATTTAAAAAAAAAAAATTGTGATTTGTTTTTAATATTATTTTTATTTATGTGCGCAGCAGGATGTGCCCCGCAGGATGTGCGCCCCACAGAATATGCGCCCCACAGGATGTGCAAGGACAGTTTTTTTATTAATTTGATTTATAAAAAAAAATTGTAATTTGTTTTTAATATTATTTTTATTTATGTGCGCAGCAGGATGTGCGCCGCAGGATTTGCGCCCCACAGAATGTGCAAGCACAGTTTTTTTATTAATTTGATTTTAATATATTTTTTTGTAAAAATGTTTTAATATTATTTTTATTTATGTGCGCAGCAGGATGTGCGCCCCACATAATTTGCGCCCCACAGGATGTGCAAGCACAGTTTTTTTATTAATTTGATTTAAAAAAAAAAATTGTAATTTGTTTTTAATATTATTTTTATTCATGTGCGCAGCAGGATGTGTGCTGCAGGATGTGCGCCCCACAGAATTTGCGCCCCACAGGATGTGCAAGGACAGTTTTTTTATTAATTTGATTTAAAAAAAAAAAATTGTGATTTGTTTTTAATATTATTTTTATTTATGTGCGCAGCAGGATGTGCCCCGCAGGATGTGCGCCCCACAGAATTTGCGCCCCAGAGGATGTGCAAGCACAGTTTTTTTATTAATTTGATTTAAAAAAGAAAAAATTGTAAATTGTTTTTAATATTATTTTTATATTAATGTGCGCAGCTGGATGTGCGCCCCACAGAATTTGCGCCCCACACGATGTGCAAGGACAGTTTTTTTATTAATTTGATTTAAATATTTTTTTTTGTAAAAATGTTTTAATATTATTTTTATTTATGTGCGCAGCAGGATGTGCGCCGCAGGATGTGCGCCCCACAGAATTTGCGCCCCACAGGATGTGCAAGCACAGTTTTTTTATTAATTTGATTTAAAAAAGAAAAAATTGTAAATTGTGTTTAATATTATTTTTATTAATGTGCGCAGCTGGATGTGCGCCCCACAGAATTTGCGCCCCACAGGACGTGCAAGCACAGTTTTTTTATTAATTTGATTTAAATATTTTTTTTTGTAAAAATGTTTTAACATTATTTTTATTTATATGCGCAGCAGGATGTGCGCCGCAGGATGTGCGCCCCACAGAATTTGCGCCCCACAGGATGCGCAAGGACAGTTTTTTTATTAATTTGATTTTTTAAAAAAAATTGTAATTTGTTTTTAATATTATTTTTATTTATTTGCGCAGCAGAATGTGCGCCCCACAGAATTTGCGCCCCACAGGATGTGCAAGCACAGTTTTTTTATTAATTTGATTTAAAAAAAAAAACTTGTAAAAATGTTTTAAAATTATTTGTATTTATGTGCGCAGCAGGATGTGCGCCGCAGGATGTGCGCCCCACAGAATTTGCGCCCCACAGGATGTGCAAGCACAGTTTTTTTATTAATTTGATTTAAAAAAAAAAACTTGTAAAAATGTTTTAAAATTATTTGTATTTATGTGCGCAGCAGGATGTGCGCCGCAGGATGTGCGCCCCACATAATTTGCGCCCCACAGGATGTGCAAGCACAGTTTTTTTATTAATTTGATTTAAAAAAAAAAAATTGTGATTTGTTTTTAATATTATTTTTATTTATGTGCGCAGCAGGATGTGCCCCGCAGGATGTGCGCCCCACAGAATTTGCGCCCCACAGGATGTGCAAGCACAGTTTTTTTATTAATTTGATTTAAAAAAGAAAAAATTGTAAACTGTTTTTAATATTATTTTTATATTAATGTGCGCAGCTGGATGTGCGCCCCACAGAATTTGCGCCCCACAGGATGTGCAAGCACAGTTTTTTTATTAATTTGATTTAAATATTTTTTTTTGTAAAAATGTTTTAACATTATTTTTATTTATATGCGCAGCAGGATGTGCGCCGCAGGATGTGCGCCCCACAGAATTTGCGCCCCACAGGATGCGCAAGGACAGTTTTTTTATTAATTTGATTTTTTAAAAAAAATTGTAATTTGTTTTTAATATTATTTTTATTTATTTGCGCAGCAGGATGTGCGCCCCACAGAATTTGCGCCCCACAGGATGTGCAAGCACAGTTTTTTTATTAATTTGATTTAAAAAAAAAAACTTGTAAAAATGTTTTAAAATTATTTGTATTTATGTGCGCAGCAGGATGTGCGCCGCAGGATGTGCGCCCCACAGAATTTGCGCCCCACAGGATGTGCAAGCACAGTTTTTTTATTAATTTGATTTAAAAAAAAAAACTTGTAAAAATGTTTTAAAATTATTTGTATTTATGTGCGCAGCAGGATGTGCGCCGCAGGATGTGCGCCCCACATAATTTGCGCCCCACAGGATGTGCAAGCACAGTTTTTTTATTAATTTGATTTAAAAAAAAAAAATTGTGATTTGTTTTTAATATTATTTTTATTTATGTGCGCAGCAGGATGTGCCCCGCAGGATGTGCGCCCCACAGAATTTGCGCCCCACAGGATGTGCAAGCACAGTTTTTTTATTAATTTGATTTAAAAAAGAAAAAATTGTAAACTGTTTTTAATATTATTTTTATATTAATGTGCGCAGCTGGATGTGCGCCCCACAGAATTTGCGCCCCACAGGATGTGCAAGCACAGTTTTTTTATTAATTTGATTTAAATATTTTTTTTTGTAAAAATGTTTTAATATTATTTTTATTTATGTGCGCAGCAGGATGTGTGCTGCAGGATGTGCGCCCCACAGAATATGCGCCCCACAGGATGTGCAAGGACAGTTTTTTTATTAATTTGATTTATAAAAAAAAATTGTAATTTGTTTTTAATATTATTTTTATTTATGTGCGCAGCAGGATGTGCGCCCCACAGAATTTGCGCCCCACAGGATGTGCAAGCACAGTTTTTTTATTAATTTGATTTAAAAAAAAAAAATTGTAATTTGTTTTTAATATTATTTTTATTTATGTGCGCAGCAGGATGTGTGCTGCAGGATGTGCGCCCCACAGAATTTGCGCCCCACAGGATGTGCAAGGACAGTTTTTTTATTAATTTGATTTAAAAAAAAAAAATTGTAATTTGTTTTTAATATTATTTTTATTTATTTGCGCAGCAGGATTTGCGCCCCACAGAATTTGCGCCCCACAGGATGTGCAAGCACAGTTTTTTTATTAATTTGATTTAAAAAAAAAAAATTGTAATTTGTTTTTAATATTATTTTTATTTATGTGCACAGCAGGATGTGTGCTGCAGGATGTGCGCCCCACAGAATTTGCGCCCCACAGGATGTGCAAGGACAGTTTTTTTATTAATTTGATTTAAAAAAAAAAAATTGTAATTTGTTTTTAATATTATTTTTATTCATGTGCGCAGCAGGATGTGCGCCGCAGGATGTGCGCCCCACATAATTTGCGCCCCACAGGATGTTCAAGCACAGTTTTTTTATTAATTTGATTGAAATATTTTTTTTTGTAAAAATGTTTTAATATTATTTTTATTTATGTGCTCAGCAGGATGTGCCCCGCAGGATGTGCGCCCCACAGAATTTGCGCCCCACAGGATGTGCAAGCACAGTTTTTTTATTAATTTGATTTAAATATTTTTTTTTGTAAAAATGTTTTAATATTATTTTTATTGATGTGCGCAGCAGGATGTGCGCCGCAGGATGTGCGCCCCACAGAAATTGCGCCCCACACTATGTGCAAGCACAGTTTGTTTATTAATTTGATTTAAAAAAAAAAAATTGTAATTTGTTTTTAATATTATTTTTATTTATGTGCGCAGCAGGATGTGCGCCGCAGGATGTGCGCCCCACAGGATGTGCAAGCACAGTTTTTTGCTTGCACATCCTGTGCAAGCAAAAGGATGTGCCCCACAGGACACATCCTTTTGCCCTTTGGCGCAAATCCTGCGGCGCACATCCTGCTGCGCACATAAATAAAAATAATATTAAAACATTTTTACAAAAAAAAATATTTAAATCAAATTAATAAAAAAACTGTGCTTGCACATCCTGTGGGGCGCAAATTCTGTGGGGCGCACATCCTGCTGTGCACATAAATAAAAATAATATTGAAAACAAATTACAATTTTTTTTTTTTAAATCAAATTAATAAAAAAACTGTCCTTGCACATCCTGTGGGGCGCAAATTCTGTGGGGCGCACATCCTGCGGCGCAAATCCTGCTGCGCACAAGAATAAAAATAATATTAAAAACAATTTACAATTTTTTTTTTTTAAATCAAATTAATAAACAAACTGTGCTCTCACATCCTGTGGGGCGCACATTCTGTGGGGCGCACATCCTGCGGCGCACATCCTGCTGCGCACATAAATAAAAATAATATTAAAAACAAATTACAATTTTTTTTTTAAATCAAATTAATAAAAAAACTGTCCTTGCACATCCTGTGGTGCGCAAATTCTGTGGGGCGCACATCCTGCGGCGCAAATCCTGCTGCGCACAAGAATAAAAATAATATTAAAACATTTTTACAAAAAAAAATATTTAAATCAAATTAATAAAAAAAATGTGCTTGCACATCCTGTGGGGCGCAAATTCTGTGGGGCGCACATCCTGCGGCGCACATCCTGCTGCGCACATAAATAAAAATAATATTAAAAACAATTTACAATTTTTTTTTTTTAAATCAAATTAATAAACAAACTGTGCTTGCACATCCTGTGGGGCGCAAATTATGTGGGGCGCACATCCTTTGGCGCACATCCTGCTGCGCACATAAATGAAAATAATATTAAAAACAAATTACAATTTTTTTTTAAATAAAATTAATAAAAAAACTGTCCTTGCACATCCTGTGGGGCGCAAATTCTGTGGGGCGCACATCCTGCGGCGCAAATCCTGCTGCGCACATGAATAAAAATAATATTAAAACATTTTTACAAAAAAAAATATTTAAATCAAATTAATAAACAAACTGTGCTTGCATATCCTGTGGGGCGCAAATTCTGTGGGGCGCACATCCTTTGGCGCACATCCTGCTGCGCACATAAATAAAAATAATATTAAAAACAAATTACAATTTTTTTTTAAATCAAATTAATAAAAAAACTGTCCTTGCACATCCTGTGGGGCGCAAATTCTGTGGGGCGCACATCCTGCGGCGCAAATCCTGCTGCGCACATGAATAAAAATAATATTAAAACATTTTTACAAAAAAAAATATTTAAATCAAATTAATAAAAAAAATGTGCTTGCACATCCTGTGGGGCGCAAATTCTGTGGGGCGCACATCCTGCGGCGCACATCCAGCTGCGCACATAAATAAATATAATATTAAAACATTTTTACAAAAAAAAATATTTAAATCAAATTAATAAAAAAACTGTCCTTGCACATCCTGTGGAGCGCAAATTCTGTGGGGCGCACATCCTTTGGCGCACATCCTGCTGCGCACATAAATAAAAATAATATTAAAAACAAATTACAATTTTTTTTTAAATCAAATTAATAAAAAAACTGTCCTTGCACATCCTGTGGGGCGCAAATTATGTGGGGCGCACATCCTTTGGCGCACATCCTGCTGCGCACATAAATAAAAATAATATTAAAAACAAATTACAATTTTTTTTTAAATCAAATTAATAAAAAAACTGTGCTTGCACATCCTGTGGGGCGCAAATTATGTGGGGCGCACATCCTTTGGCGCACATCCTGCTGCGCATATAAATGAAAATAATATTAAAAACAAATTACAATTTTTTTTTAAATAAAATTAATAAAAAAACTGTCCTTGCACATCCTGTGGGGCGCAAATTCTGTGGGGCGCACATCCTGCGGCGCAAATCCTGCTGCGCACATGAATAAAAATAATATTAAAACATTTTTACAAAAAAAAATATTTAAATCAAATTAATAAACAAACTGTGCTTGCACATCCTGTGGGGCGCAAATTCTGTGGGGCGCACATCCTGTGGCGCACATCCTGCTGCGCACATAAATAAAAATAATATTAAAACATTTTTACAAAAAAAAATATTTAAATCAAATTAATAAAAAAACTGTGCTTGCACATCCTGTGGGGCGCAAATTCTGTGGGGCGCACATCCTGCTGTGCACATAAATAAAAATAATATTGAAAACAAATTACAATTTTTTTTTTTTAAATCAAATTAATAAAAAAACTGTCCTTGCACATCCTGTGGGGCGCAAATTCTGTGGGGCGCACATCCTGCGGCGCAAATCCTGCTGCGCACAAGAATAAAAATAATATTAAAAACAATTTACAATTTTTTTTTTTTAAATCAAATTAATAAACAAACTGTGCTCTCACATCCTGTGGGGCGCACATTCTGTGGGGCGCACATCCTGCGGTGCACATCCTGCTGCGCACATAAATAAAAATAATATTAAAAAATTTAAAAAAAAAAAGAATTTAAATCAAATTAATAAAAAAACTGTGCTTGCATATCCTGTGGGGCGCAAATTCTGTGGGGCGCACATCCTTTGGCGCACATCCTGCTGCGCACATAAATAAAAATAATATTAAAAACAAATTACAATTTTTTTTTAAATCAAATTAATAAAAAAACTGTCCTTGCACATCCTGTGGGGCGCAAATTCTGTGGGGCGCACATCCTGCGGCGCAAATCCTGCGGCGCAAATCCTGCTGCGCACATGAATAAAAATAATATTAAAACATTTTTACAAAAAAAAATATTTAAATCAAATTAATAAAAAAACTGTGCTTGCACATCCTGTGGGGCGCAAATTATGTGGGGCGCACATCCTGCGGCACACATCCTGCTGCGCACATGAATAAAAATAATATTAAAACATTTTTACAAAAAAAAATATTTAAATCAAATTAATAAAAAAACTGTGCTTGCACATCCTGTGGGGCGCAAATTCTGTGGGGCGCACATCCTGCGGCGCACATCCTGCTGCGCACATAAATAAAAATAATATTAAAAACAAATTACAATTTTTTTTTAAATCAAATTAATAAAAAAACTGTCCTTGCACATCCTGTGGGGCGCAAATTCTGTGGGGCGCACATCCTGCGGCGCAAATCCTGCTGCGCACAAGAATAAAAATAATATTAAAACATTTTTACAAAAAAAAATATTTAAATCAAATTAATAAAAAAAATGTGCTTGCACATCCTGTGGGGCGCAAATTCTGTGGGGCGCACATCCTGCGGCGCACATCCAGCTGCGCACATAAATAAATATAATATTAAAACATTTTTACAAAAAAAAATATTTAAATCAAATTAATAAAAAAACTGTCCTTGCACATCCTGTGGAGCGCAAATTCTGTGGGGCGCACATCCTTTGGCGCACATCCTGCTGCGCACATAAATAAAAATAATATTAAAAACAAATTACAATTTTTTTTTAAATCAAATTAATAAAAAAACTGTCCTTGCACATCCTGTGGGGCGCAAATTATGTGGGGCGCACATCCTTTGGCGCACATCCTGCTGCGCACATAAATAAAAATAATATTAAAAACAAATTACAATTTTTTTTTAAATCAAATTAATAAAAAAACTGTGCTTGCACATCCTGTGGGGCGCAAATTATGTGGGGCGCACATCCTTTGGCGCACATCCTGCTGCGCATATAAATGAAAATAATATTAAAACATTTTTACAAAAAAAAATATTTAAATCAAATTAATAAACAAACTGTGCTTGCACATCCTGTGGGGCGCAAATTCTGTGGGGCGCACATCCTGTGGCGCACATCCTGCTGCGCACATAAATAAAAATAATATTAAAACATTTTTACAAAAAAAAATATTTAAATCAAATTAATAAAAAAACTGTGCTTGCACATCCTGTGGGGCGCAAATTCTGTGGGGCGCACATCCTGCTGTGCACATAAATAAAAATAATATTGAAAACAAATTACAATTTTTTTTTTTTAAATCAAATTAATAAAAAAACTGTCCTTGCACATCCTGTGGGGCGCAAATTCTGTGGGGCGCACATCCTGCGGCGCAAATCCTGCTGCGCACAAGAATAAAAATAATATTAAAAACAATTTACAATTTTTTTTTTTTAAATCAAATTAATAAACAAACTGTGCTCTCACATCCTGTGGGGCGCACATTCTGTGGGGCGCACATCCTGCGGTGCACATCCTGCTGCGCACATAAATAAAAATAATATTAAAAAATTTAAAAAAAAAAAAAATTTAAATCAAATTAATAAAAAAACTGTGCTTGCATATCCTGTGGGGCGCAAATTCTGTGGGGCGCACATCCTTTGGCGCACATCCTGCTGCGCACATAAATAAAAATAATATTAAAAACAAATTACAATTTTTTTTTAAATCAAATTAATAAAAAAACTGTCCTTGCACATCCTGTGGGGCGCAAATTCTGTGGGGCGCACATCCTGCGGCGCAAATCCTGCGGCGCAAATCCTGCTGCGCACATGAATAAAAATAATATTAAAACATTTTTACAAAAAAAAATATTTAAATCAAATTAATAAAAAAACTGTGCTTGCACATCCTGTGGGGCGCAAATTATGTGGGGCGCACATCCTGCGGCACACATCCTGCTGCGCACATGAATAAAAATAATATTAAAACATTTTTACAAAAAAAAATATTTAAATCAAATTAATAAAAAAACTGTGCTTGCACATCCTGTGGGGCGCAAATTCTGTGGGGCGCACATCCTGCGGCGCACATCCAGCTGCGCACATAAATAAATATAATATTAAAACATTTTTACAAAAAAAAATATTTAAATCAAATTAATAAAAAAACTGTCCTTGCACATCCTGTGGAGCGCAAATTCTGTGGGGCGCACATCCTGCTGCGCACATGAATAAAAATAATATTAAAAACAAATTACAATTTTTTTTTTTTAAATCAAATTAATAAAAAAACTGTCCTTGCACATCCTGTGGGGCGCACATCCTTTGGCGCACATCCTGCTGCGCACATAAATAAAAATAATATTAAAAACAAATTACAATTTTTTTTTTTTAAATCAAATTAATAAAAAAACTGTCCTTGCACATCCTGTGGAGCGCAAATTTTGTGGGGCGCACATCCTGCAGCGCAAATCCTGCTGCGCACATGAATAAAAATAATATTAACACATTTTTACAAAAAAAAATATTTAAATCAAATTAATAAAAAAACTGTGCTTGCACATCCTGTGGGGCGCAAATTCTGTGGGGCGCACATCCTGCTGCGCACATAAATAAAAATAATATTAAAAACAAATTACAATTTTTTTTTTTAAATCAAATTAATAAAAAAACTGTCCTTGCACATCCTGTGGAGCGCAAATTTTGTGGGGCGCACATCCTGCGGCGCAAATCCTGCTGCGCACATGAATAAAAATAATATTAAAACATTTTTACAAAAAAAAATATTTAAATCAAATTAATAAAAAAACTGTGCTTTCACATCTTGTGGGGCGCAAATTCTGTGGGGCGCACATCCTGCGGCGCACATCCAGCTGCGCACATAAATAAATATAATATTAAAACATTTTTACAAAAAAAAATATTTAAATCAAATTAATAAAAAAACTGTGCTTGCACATCCTGTGGGGCGCAAATTCTGTGGGGCGCACATCCTGCTGCGCACATAAATAAAAATAATATTAAAAACAAATTACAATTTTTTTTTAAATCAAATTAATAAAAAAACTGTCCTTGCACATCCTGTGGGGCGCAAATTCTGTTGGGCGCACATCCTGCGGCGCAAATCCTGCTGCGCACATGAATAAAAATAATATTAAAACATTTTTACAAAAAAAAATATTTAAATCAAATTAATAAAAAAACTGTGCTTGCACATCCTGTGGGGCGCAAATTCTGTGGGGTGCACATCCTGCTGCGCACATAAATAAAAATAATATTAAAAACAAATTACAATTTTTTTTTTTAAATCAAATTAATAAAAAAACTGTCCTTGCACATCCTGTGGAGCGCAAATTTTGTGGGGCGCACATCCTGCGGCGCAAATCCTGCTGCGCACATGAATAAAAATAATATTAAAACATTTTTACAAAAAAAAATATTTAAATCAAATTAATAAAAAAACTGTGCTTTCACATCTTGTGGGGCGCAAATTCTGTGGGGCGCACATCCTGCGGCGCACATCCAGCTGCGCACATAAATAAATATAATATTAAAACATTTTTACAAAAAAAAATATTTAAATCAAATTAATAAAAAAACTGTGCTTGCACATCCTGTGGGGCGCAAATTCTGTGGGGCGCACATCCTGCTGCGCACATAAATAAAAATAATATTAAAAACAAATTACAATTTTTTTTTAAATCAAATTAATAAAAAAACTGTCCTTGCACATCCTGTGGGGCGCAAATTCTGTTGGGCGCACATCCTGCGGCGCAAATCCTGCTGCGCACATGAATAAAAATAATATTAAAACATTTTTACAAAAAAAAATATTTAAATCAAATTAATAAAAAAACTGTGCTTGCACATCCTGTGGGGCGCAAATTCTGTGGGGTGCACATCCTGCTGCGCACATAAATAAAAATAATATTAAAAACAAATTACAATTTTTTTTTTTTAAATCAAATTAATAAAAAAACTGTCCTTGCACATCCTGTGGAGCGCAAATTTTGTGGGGGGCACATCCTGTGGCGCAAATCCTGCTGCGCACATGAATAAAAATAATATTAACACATTTTTACAAAAAAAAATATTTAAATCAAATTAATAAAAAAACTGTGCTTGCACATCCTGTGGGGCGCAAATTATGTGGGGCGCACATCCTGCGGCGCACATCCTGCTGCGCACATAAATAAAAATAATATTAAAAACAATTTACAATTTTTTTTTTTTAAATCAAATTAATAAACAAACTGTGCTTGCACATCCTGTGGGGCGCAAATTATGTGGGGCGCACATCCTGCGGCGCACATCCTGCTGCGCACATAAATAAAAATAATATTAAAACATTTTTACAAAAAAAAATATTTAAATCAAATTAATAAAAAAACTGTGCTTGCACATCCTGTTGGGCGCAAATTATGTGGGGCGCACATCCTTTGGCGCACATCCTGCTGCGCACATAAATAAAAATAATATTAAAAACAAATTACAATTTTTTTTTTTTAAATCAAATTAATAAAAAAACTGTCCTTGCACATCCTGTGGAGCGCAAATTTTGTGGGGCGCACATCCTGCGGCGCAAATCCTGCTGCGCACATGAATAAAAATAATATTAAAACATTTTTACAAAAAAAAATATTTAAATCAAATTAATAAAAAAACTGTGCTTGCACATCCTGTGGGGCGCAAATTCTGTGGGGCGCACATCCTGCTGCGCACATAAATAAAAATAATATTAAAAACAAATTACAATTTTTTTTTTTTAAATCAAATTAATAAAAAAACTGTCCTTGCACATCCTGTGGAGCGCAAATTTTGTGGGGCGCACATCCTGCGGCGCAAATCCTGCTGCGCACATGAATAAAAATAATATTAAAACATTTTTACAAAAAAAAATATTTAAATCAAATTAATAAAAAAACTGTGCTTGCACATCCTGTGGGGCGCAAATTATGTGGGGCGCACATCCTGCGGCGCACATCCTGCTGCGCACATAAATAAAAATAATATTAAAAACAATTTACAATTTTTTTTTTTTAAATCAAATTAATAAACAAACTGTGCTTGCACATCCTGTGGGGCGCAAATTATGTGGGGCGCACATCCTGCGGCGCACATCCTGCTGCGCACATAAATAAAAATAATATTAAAACATTTTTACAAAAAAAAATATTTAAATCAAATTAATAAAAAAACTGTGCTTTCACATCCTGTGGGGCGCAAATTCTGTGGGGCGCACATCCTGCTGCGCACATAAATAAAAATAATATTAAAAACAAATTACAATTTTTTTTTTTTAAATCAAATTAATATAAAAACGGTCCTTGCACATCCTGTGGAGCGCAAATTTTGTGGGGCGCACATCCTGCGGCGCAAATCCTGCTGCGCACATGAATAAAAATAATATTAACACATTTTTACAAAAAAAAATATTTAAATCAAATTAATAAAAAAACTGTGCTTGCACATCCTGTGGAGCGCAAATTCTGTGGGGCGCACATCCTGCTGCGCACATGAATAAAAATAATATTAAAAACAAATTACAATTTTTTTTTTTTAAATCAAATTAATAAAAAAACTGTCCTTGCACATCCTGTGGGGCGCACATCCTTTGGCGCACATCCTGCTGCGCACATAAATAAAAATAATATTAAAAACAAATTACAATTTTTTTTTTTTAAATCAAATTAATAAAAAAACTGTCCTTGCACATCCTGTGGAGCGCAAATTTTGTAAGGCGCACATCCTGCGGCGCAAATCCTGCTGCGCACATGAATAAAAATAATATTAACACATTTTTACAAAAAAAAATATTTAAATCAAATTAATAAAAAAATTGTGCTTGCACATCCTGTGGGGCGCAAATTCTGTGGGGCGCACATCCTGCTGCGCACATAAATAAAAATAATATTAAAAACAAATTACAATTTTTTTTTTTAAATCAAATTAATAAAAAAACTGTCCTTGCACATCCTGTGGAGCGCAAATTTTGTGGGGCGCACATCCTGCGGCGCAAATCCTGCTGCGCACATGAATAAAAATAATATTAAAACATTTTTACAAAAAAAAATATTTAAATCAAATTAATAAAAAAACTGTGCTTTCACATCTTGTGGGGCGCAAATTCTGTGGGGCGCACATCCTGCGGCGCACATCCAGCTGCGCACATAAATAAATATAATATTAAAACATTTTTACAAAAAAAAATATTTAAATCAAATTAATAAAAAAACTGTGCTTGCACATCCTGTGGGGCGCAAATTCTGTGGGGCGCACATCCTGCTGCGCACATAAATAAAAATAATATTAAAAACAAATTACAATTTTTTTTTAAATCAAATTAATAAAAAAACTGTCCTTGCACATCCTGTGGGGCGCAAATTCTGTTGGGCGCACATCCTGCGGCGCAAATCCTGCTGCGCACATGAATAAAAATAATATTAAAACATTTTTACAAAAAAAAATATTTAAATCAAATTAATAAAAAAACTGTGCTTGCACATCCTGTGGGGCGCAAATTCTGTGGGGTGCACATCCTGCTGCGCACATAAATAAAAATAATATTAACACATTTTTACAAAAAAAAATATTTAAATCAAATTAATAAAAAAACTGTGCTTGCACATCCTGTGGGGCGCAAATTCTGTGGGGCGCACATCCTGCGGCGCACATCCTGCTGCGCACATAAATAAAAATAATATAAAAAACAAATTACAATTTTTTTTTTTTAAATCAAATTAATAAAAAAACTGTCCTTGCACATCCTGTGGAGCGCAAATTTTGTGGGGCGCACATCCTGCGGCGCAAATCCTGCTGCGCACATGAATAAAAATAATATTAACACATTTTTACAAAAAAAAATATTTAAATCAAATTAATAAAAAAACTGTGCTTGCACATCCTGTTGGGCGCAAATTATGTGGGGCGCACATCCTTTGGCGCACATCCTGCTGCGCACATAAATAAAAATAATATTAAAAACAAATTACAATTTTTTTTTAAATCAAATTAATAAAAAAACTGTCCTTGCACATCCTGTGGGGCGCAAATTCTGTGGGGCGCACATCCTGCGGCGCACATAAATAAAAATAATATTAAAAACAATTTACAATTTTTTTTTTTTAAATCAAATTAATAAACAAACTGTGCTTGCACATCCTGTGGGGCGCAAATTACGTGGGGCACAAATTCTGTGGGGCACACATCCTGCGGCGCAAATCCTGCTGCGCACATAAATAAAAATAATATTAAAAACAAATTACAATTTTTTTTTTTTAAATCAAATTAATAAAAAAACTGTCCTTGCACATCCTGTTGGGCGCAAATTATGTGGGGCGCACATCCTTTGGCGCACATCCTGCTGCGCACATAAATAAAAATAATATTAAAAACAAATTACAATTTTTTTTTAAATCAAATTAATAAAAAAACTGTCCTTGCACATCCTGTGGGGCGCAAATTCTGTGGGGCGCACATCCTGCGGCGCAAATCCTGCTGCGCACATGAATAAAAATAATATTAAAACATTTTTACAAAAAAAAATATTTAAATCAAATTAATAAAAAAACTGTGCTTGCACATCCTGTGGGGCGCAAATTCTGTGGGGTGCACATCCTGCTGCGCACATAAATAAAAATAATATTAAAAACAAATTACAATTTTTTTTTAAATCAAATTAATAAAAAAACTGTCCTTGCACATCCTGTGGGGCGCAAATTCTGTGGGGCGCACATCCTGCGGCGCAAATCCTGCTGCGCACATGAATAAAAATAATATTAAAACATTTTTACAAAAAAAAATATTTAAATCAAATTAATAAAAAAACTGTGCTTGCACATCCTGTGGGGCGCAAATTATGTGGGGCGCACATCCTGCGGCGCACATCCTGCTGCGCACATAAATAAAAATAATATTAAAACATTTTTACAAAAAAAAATATTTAAATCAAATTAATAAAAAAACTGTGCTTTCACATCCTGTGGGGCGCAAATTCTGTGGGGCGCACATCCTGCTGCGCACATAAATAAAAATAATATTAAAAACAAATTACAATTTTTTTTTTTTAAATCAAATTAATATAAAAACGGTCCTTGCACATCCTGTGGAGCGCAAATTTTGTGGGGCGCACATCCTGCGGCGCAAATCCTGCTGCGCACATGAATAAAAATAATATTAACACATTTTTACAAAAAAAAATATTTAAATCAAATTAATAAAAAAACTGTGCTTGCACATCCTGTGGGGCGCAAATTCTGTGGGGCGCACATCCTGCGGCGCACATCCTGCTGCGCACATAAATAAAAATAATATTAAAAACAAATTACAATTTTTTTTTTTTAAATCAAATTAATAAAAAAACTGTCCTTGCACATCCTGTGGAGCGCAAATTTTGTGGGGCGCACATCCTGCGGCGCAAATCCTGCTGCGCACATGAATAAAAATAATATTAACACATTTTTACCAAAAAAAATATTTAAATCAAATTAATAAAAAAACTGTGCTTGCACATCCTGTTGGGCGCAAATTATGTGGGGCGCACATCCTTTGGCGCACATCCTGCTGCGCACATAAATACAAATAATATTAAAAACAAATTACAATTTTTTTTTAAATCAAATTAATAAAAAAACTGTCCTTGCACATCCTGTGGGGTGCAAATTCTGTGGGGCGCACATCCTGCGGCGCAAATCCTGCTGCGCACATGAATAAAAATAATATTAAAACATTTTTACAAAAAAAAATATTTAAATCAAATTAATAAAAAAACTGTCCTTGCACATCCTGTGGGGCGCAAATTATGTGGGGCGCACATCCTGCGGCGCACATAAATAAAAATAATATTAAAACATTTTTACAAAAAAAATATTTAAATCAAATTAATAAAAAAAACTGTCCTTTTCACATCCTGTGGGGCGCAAATTCTGTGGGGCGCACATCCTGCGGCGCAAATCCTGCTGCGCACATAAATAAAAATAAAATAAAACATTTTTACAGAAAAAAATATTTAAATCAAATTAATAAAAAAACTGTGCTTGCACATCCTGTGGGGCGCAAATTATGTGGGGCGCGAATTCTGTGGGACGCACATCCAGCTGCGCACATTAATACAAATAATATTAAAAACAATTTACAATTTTTTTTTTTTTTAAATCAAATTAATAAAAAAACTGTGCTTGCACATCCTGTGGGGCGCAAATTCTGTGGGGCGCACATCCTGCTGCGCACATAAATAAAAATAATATTAAAAAGAAATTACAATTTTTTTTTTTTTAAATCAAATTAATAAAAAAACTGTCCTTGCACATCCTGTGGAGCGCAAATTTTGTGGGGCGCACATCCTGCGGCGCACATCCTGCTGCGCACATAAATAAAAATAATATTAAAACATTTTTACAAAAAAAATATTTAAATCAAATTAATAAAAAAACTGTGCTTGCACATCCTGTTGGGCGCAAATTATGTGGGGCGCACATCCAGCTGCGCACATTAATAAAAAAAATATTAAAACATTTTTACAAAAAAATATATTAAAATCAAATTAATAAAAAAACTGTCCATGCACATCCTGTGGGGCGCAAATTCTGTGGGGCGCACATCCTGCGGCGCACATCCTGCTGCGCACATAAATAAAAATAATATTAAAAACAAATTACAATTTTTTTTTTTAAATCAAATTAATAAAAAAACTGTCCTTGCACATCCTGTGGGGCGCAAATGAATAAAAATAATATTAAAACATTTTTACAAAAAAAAATATTTAAATCAAATTAATAAAAAAACTGTGCTTGCACATCCTGTTGGGCGCAAATTATGTGGGGCGCACATCCAGCTGCGCACATTAATAAAAAAAATATTAAAACATTTTTACAAAAAAATATATTAAAATCAAATTAATAAAAAAACTGTCCATGCACATCCTGTGGGGCGCAAATTCTGTGGGGCGCACATCCTGCGGCGCACATCCTGCTGCGCACATAAATAAAAATAATATTAAAAACAAATTACAATTTTTTTTTTTAAATCAAATTAATAAAAAAACTGTCCTTGCACATCCTGTGGGGCGCAAATGAATAAAAATAATATTAAAACATTTTTACAAAAAAAAATATTTAAATCAAATTAATAAAAAAACTGTGCTTGCACATCCTGTGGGGCGCAAATTATGTGGGGCGCACATCCTGCAGCGCACATCCTGCTGCGCAAATAAATAAAAATAAAATAAAAAAAAAAATTACAATTTTTTTTTTTTAAATCAAATTAATAAAAAAACTGTGCTTGCACATTCTGTGGGGTGCAAATTCTGTGGGGCGCAAATCCTGCGGCGCACATCCTGCTGCGCACATAAATCAAAATAATATTAAAACATTTTTACAAAAAAAAATATATACATCAAATTAATAAAAAAACTGTGCTTGCACATCCTGTGGGGCGCAAATTACGTGGGGCACAAATTCTGTGGGGCACACATCCTGCGGCGCACATCCTGCTGCGCACATACATAAAAATGATATTAAAAACGTGTTTACAAAAAAAAATATTTAAATCAAATTAATAAAAAAACTGTGCTTGCACATCCTGTGGGGCGCAAATTCTGTGGGGCGCACATCCCACGGCGCACATCCTGCTGCGCAAATAAATAAAAATAATATTAAAAACAAATTACAATTTTTTTTTTTAATCAAATTAATAAAAAAACTGTGCTTGCACATCCTGTGGGGCACAAATTCTGTGCGGCGCACATCCAGCTGCGCACATTAATAAAAATAATATTAAAAACAATTTACAATTTTTTTTTTTGTAAATCAAATTAATAAAGAAACTGTGCTTGCACATCCTGTGGGGCGCAAATTCTGTGGGGCGCACATCCTGCGCCGCAAATCCTGCTGCGCACAAGAATAAAAATAATATTAAAACATTTTTACAAAAAAAAATATTTAAATCCAATTAATAAAAAAACTGTGCTTGCACATCCTGTGGGGCGCAAATTCTGTGGGGCCCACATCCTGCGGCGCACATCCTGCTGCGCACATAAATAAAAATAATATTAAAAACAAATTACAATTTTTTTTTTAAATCAAATTAATAAAAAAACTGTCCTTGCACATCCTGTGGGGCGCAAATTCTGTGGGAAGCACATCCTGCGCCGCAAATCCTGCTGCGCACAAGAATAAAAATAATATTAAAACATTTTTACAAAAAAAAATATTTAAATCAAATTAATAAAAAAACTGTGCTTGCACATCCTGTGGGGCGCAAATTCTGTGGGGCGCACATCCTGCTGCGCACATGAATAAAAATAATATTAAAAACAAATTACAATTTTTTTTTTTAAATCAAATTAATAAAAAAACTGTGCTTGCACATCCTGTGGGGCGCAAATCCTGCGGCGCACATCCTGCTGCGCACATAAATAAAAATAATATTAAAAACAAATTACAATTTTTTTTTTAAAATCAAATTAATAAAAAAACTGTCCTTGCACGTCCTGTGGGGCGCAAATTATGTGGGGCGCAAATTCTGTGGGGCGCACATCCTGCGGCGCACATCCTGCTGTGCACGTAAATAAAAATAATATTAAAACATTTTTACAAAAAAAATATTTAAATCAAATTAATAAAAAAACTGTGCTTGCACATCCTGTGGGGCGCAAATTCTGTGGGGCGCACATCCTGCGGCGCACATCCTGCTGCGCACATAAATAAAAATAATATTAAAAACAAATTACAAATTCTTTTTTTAAATCAAATTTTTAAAAAAACTGTCCATGCACATCCTGTGGGGCGCAAATTCTGTGGGGCGCACATCCTGCGGCACACATCCTGCTGCGCACATAAATAAAAATAATATTAAAACATTTTTACAAAAAAAATATTTAAATCAAATTAATAAAAAAACTGTCCTTGCACATCCTGTGGGGCGCAAATTCTGTGGGGCGCACATCCTGCGGCGCACATAAATAAAAATAATATTAAAACATTTTTACAAAAAAAATATTTAAATCAAATTAATAAAAAAAACTGTCCTTTTCACATCCTGTGGGGCGCAAATTCTGTGGGGCGCACATCCTGCGGCGCAAATCCTGCTGCGCACATAAATAAAAATAAAATAAAACATTTTTACAGAAAAAAATATTTAAATCAAATTAATAAAAAAACTGTGCTTGCACATCCTGTGGGGCGCAAATTATGTGGGGCGCGAATTCTGTGGGACGCACATCCAGCTGCGCACATTAATACAAATAATATTAAAAACAATTTACAATTTTTTTTTTTTTAAATCAAATTAATAAAAAAACTGTGCGTGCACATCCTGTGGGGCGCAAATTCTGTGGGGCGCACATCCAGCTGCGCACATTAATAAAAATAATATTAAAAACAATTTACAATTTTTTTTTTTTTAAATCAAATAAATAAAAAAACTGTGCTTACACATCCTGTGGGGCGCAAATTCTGTGGGGCGCACATCCTGCGGCGCACATCCTGCTGCGCACATAAATAAAAATAATATTAAAAAGAAATTACAATTTTTTTTTTTTTAAATCAAATTAATAAAAAAACTGTCCTTGCACATCCTGTGGAGCGCAAATTTTGTGGGGCGCACATCCTGCGGCGCACATCCTGCTGCGCACATAAATAAAAATAATATTAAAACATTTTTACAAAAAAAATATTTAAATCAAATTAATAAAAAAACTGTGCTTGCACATCCTGTGGGGCGCAAATTATGTGGGGCGCACATCCAGCTGCGCACATTAATAAAAAAAAGTATTAAAACATTTTTACAAAAAAATATATTAAAATCAAATTAATAAAAAAACTGTCCATGCACATCCTGTGGGGCGCAAATTCTGTGGGGCGCACATCCTGCGGCGCACATCCTGCTGCGCACATAAATAAAAATAATATTAAAAACAAATTACAATTTTTTTTTTTAAATCAAATTAATAAAAAAACTGTCCTTGCACATCCTGTGGGGCGCAAATGAATAAAAATAATATTAAAACATTTTTACAAAAAAAAATATTTAAATCAAATTAATAAAAAAACTGTGCTTGCACATCCTGTGGGGCGCAAATTCTGTGGGGCGCACATCCTGTGGCGCACATCCTGCTGCGCACATAAATAAAAATGATATTAAAAACGTTTTTACAAAAAAAAATATTTAAATCAAATTAATAAAAAAACTGTGCTTGCACATCCTGTGGGGCGCAAATTCTGTGGGGCGCACATCCTGTGGCGCACATCCTGCTGCGCACATAAATAAAAATGATATTAAAAACGTTTTTACAAAAAAAAATATTTAAATCAAATTAATAAAAAAACTGTGCTTGCACATCCTGTGGGGCGCAGATTATGTGGGGCGCACATCCCACGGCGCACATCCTGCTGCGCACAAGAATAAAAATAATATTAAAACATTTTTACAAAAAAAAATATTTAAATCAAATTAATAAAAAAAATGTGCTTGCACATCCTGTGGGGCGCAAATTCTGTGGGGCGCACATCCTGCTGCGCACATAAATAAAAATAATATTAAAAAGAAATTACAATTTTTTTTTTTTTAAATCAAATTAATAAAAAAACTGTCCTTGCACATCCTGTGGAGCGCAAATTTTGTGGGGCGCACATCCTGCAGCGCACATACTGCTGCGCACATAAATAAAAAAAATATTAAAACATTTTTACAAAAAAATATATTAAAATCAAATTAATAAAAAAACTGTCCATGCACATCCTGTGGGGCGCAAATTACGTGGGGCACAAATTCTGTGGGGCACACATCCTGCGGCGCACATCCTGCTGCGCACATACATAAAAATAATATTAAAAACAAATTACAATTTTTTTTTTTAAATCAAATTAATAAAAAAACTGTGCTTGCACATCCTGTGGGGCGCAAATTCTGTGGGGCGCACATCCTGCGGCGCACATCCTGCTGCGCACATAAATAAAAATAATATTAAAACATTTTTACAAAAAAAATATTTAAATCAAATTAATAAAAAAACTGTCCTTGCACATCCTGTGGGGCGCAAATTCTGTGGGGCGCACATCCTGCGGTGCACATCCTGCTGCGCACATAAATAAAAATAATATTAAAACATTTTTACAAAAAAAAATATTTAAATCAAATTAATAAAAAAAATGTGCTTGCACATCCTGTGGGGCGCAAATTCTGTGGGGCGCACATCCTGCTGCGCACATAAATAAAAATAATATTAAAAAGAAATTACAATTTTTTTTTTTTTAAATCAAATTAATAAAAAAACTGTCCTTGCACATCCTGTGGAGCGCAAATTTTGTGGGGCGCACATCCTGCGGCGCACATCCTGCTGCGCACATAAATAAAAAAAATATTAAAACATTTTTACAAAAAAATATATTAAAATCAAATTAATAAAAAAACTGTCCATGCACATCCTGTGGGGCGCAAATTACGTGGGGCACAAATTCTGTGGGGCACACATCCTGCGGCGCACATCCTGCTGCGCACATACATAAAAATAATATTAAAAACAAATTACAATTTTTTTTTTTAAATCAAATTAATAAAAAAACTGTGCTTGCACATCCTGTGGGGCGCAAATTCTGTGGGGCGCACATCCTGCGGCGCACATCCTGCTGCGCACATAAATAAAAATAATATTAAAACATTTTTACAAAAAAAAATATTTAAATCAAATTAATAAAAAAACTGTGCTTGCACATCCTGTGGGGCGCAAATTCTGTGGGGCGCACATCCAGCTGCGCACATTAATACAAATAATATTAAAAACAATTTACAATTTTTTTTTTTTTTAAATCAAATTAATAAAAAAACTGTCCTTGCACATCCTGTGGGGCGCAAATTCTGTGGGGCGCACATCCTGCGGTGCACATCCTGCTGCGCACATAAATAAAAATAATATTAAAACATTTTTACAAAAAAAAATATTTAAATCAAATTAATAAAAAAACTGTGCTTGCACATCCTGTGGGGCGCAAATTCTGTGGGGCGCACATCCTGCAGCACACATCCTGCTGCGCACATAAATAAAAATAATATTAAAAACAAATTACAATTTTTTTTTTTAATCAAATTAATAAAAAAACTGTGCTTGCACATCCTGTGGGGCGCAAATTCTGTGGGGCGCAAATTCTGTGGGGCGCACATCCAGCTTTGCACATTAATAAAAATAATATTAAAAACAATTTACAATTTTTTTTTTAAATCAAATAAATAAAAAAACTGTGCTTACACATCCTGTGGGGCGCAAATTCTGTAGGGCGCACATCCTGCGGCGCACATCCTGCTGCGCACATAAATAAAAATAATATTAAAACATTTTTACAAAAAAAATATTTAAATCAAATTAATAAAAAAACTGTCCTTGCACATCCTGTGGGGCGCAAATTCTGTGGGGCCCACATCCTGCGGCGCACATCCTGCTGCGAACATAAATAAAAATAATATTAAAAAAAAATTACAATTTTTTTTTTTAAATCAAATTAATAAAAAAACTGTCCTTGCACATCCTGTGGAGCGCAAATTTTGTGGGGCGCACATCCTGCGGCGCACATCCTGCTGCGCACATAAATAAAAATAATATTAAAACATTTTTACAAAAAAAATATTTAAATCAAATTAATAAAAAAACTGTCCTTGCACATCCTGTGGGGCGCAAATTCTGTGGGGCGCACATCCTGCAGCACACATCCTGCTGCGCACATAAATAAAAATAATATTAAAAACAAATTACAATTTTTTTTTTTAAATCAAATTAATAAAAAAACTGTCCTTGCACATCCTGTGGGGCGCAAATGAATAAAAATAATATTAAAACAGTTTTACAAAAAAAAATATTTAAATCAAATTAATAAAAAAACTGTGCTTGCACATCCTGTGGGGCGCAAATTATGTGGGGCGCACATCCTGCAGCGCACATCCTGCTGCGCAAATAAATAAAAATAAAATAAAAAAAAAAATTACAATTTTTTTTTTTTAAATCAAATTAATAAAAAAACTGTGCTTGCACATCCTGTGGGGCGCAAATTCTGTGGGGCGCACATCCTGTGGCGCACATCCTGCTGCGCACATAAATAAAAATGATATTAAAAACGTTTTTACAAAAAAAAATATTTAAATCAAATTAATAAAAAAACTGTCCTTGCACATCCTGTGGGGCGCAAATGAATAAAAATAATATTAAAACATTTTTACAAAAAAAAATATTTAAATCAAATTAATAAAAAAACTGTGCTTGCACATCCTGTGGGGCGCAAATTATGTGGGGCGCACATCCTGCAGCGCACATCCTGCTGCGCAAATAAATAAAAATAAAATAAAAAAAAAAATTACAATTTTTTTTTTTTAAATCAAATTAATAAAAAAACTGTGCTTGCACATCCTGTGGGGTGCAAATTCTGTGGGGCGCACATCCTGTGGCGCACATCCTGCTGCGCACATAAATAAAAATGATATTAAAAACGTTTTTACAAAAAAAAATATTTAAATCAAATTAATAAAAAAACTGTGCTTGCACATCCTGTGGGGCGCAAATTATGTGGGGCGCACATCCCACGGCGCACATCCTGCTGCGCACAAGAATAAAAATAATATTAAAACATTTTTACAAAAAAAAATATTTAAATCAAATTAATAAAAAAAATGTGCTTGCACATCCTGTGGGGCGCAAATTCTGTGGGGCGCACATCCTGCTGCGCACATAAATAAAAATAATATTAAAAAGAAATTACAATTTTTTTTTTTTTAAATCAAATTAATAAAAAAACTGTCCTTGCACATCCTGTGGAGCGCAAATTTTGTGGGGCGCACATCCTGCGGCGCACATCCTGCTGCGCACATAAATAAAAAAAATATTAAAACATTTTTACAAAAAAATATATTAAAATCAAATTAATAAAAAAACTGTCCATGCACATCCTGTGGGGCGCAAATTACGTGGGGCACAAATTCTGTGGGGCACACATCCTGCGGCGCACATCCTGCTGCGCACATACATAAAAATAATATTAAAAACAAATTACAATTTTTTTTTTTAAATCAAATTAATAAAAAAACTGTGCTTGCACATCCTGTGGGGCGCAAATTCTGTGGGGCGCACATCCTGCGGCGCACATCCTGCTGCGCACATAAATAAAAATAATATTAAAACATTTTTACAAAAAAAATATTTAAATCAAATTAATAAAAAAACTGTCCTTGCACATCCTGTGGGGCGCAAATTCTGTGGGGCGCACATCCTGCGGTGCACATCCTGCTGCGCACATAAATAAAAATAATATTAAAACATTTTTACAAAAAAAAATATTTAAATCAAATTAATAAAAAAACTGTGCTTGCACATCCTGTGGGGCGCAAATTCTGTGGGGCGCACATCCTGCTGCGCACATGAATAAAAATAATATTAAAAACAAATTACAATTTTTTTTTTTAAATCAAATTAATAAAAAAACTGTGCTTGAACATCCTGTGGGGCGCAAATTATGTGGGGCGCACATCCTGCGGCGCACATCCTGCTGCGCACATAAATAAAAATAATATTAAAACATTTTTACAAAAAAATATATTAAAATCAATATAATAAAAAAACTGTCCTTGCACATCCTGTGGGGCGCAATTTCTGTGGGGCGCACATCCTGCAGCACACATCCTGCTGCGCACATAAATAAAAATAATATTAAAAACAAATTACAATTTTTTTTTTTAATCAAATTAATAAAAAAACTGTGCTTGCACATCCTGTGGGGCACAAATTCTGTGCGGCGCACATCCAGCTGCGCACATTAATAAAAATAATATTAAAAACAATTTACAATTTTTTTTTTTGTAAATCAAATTAATAAAAAAACTGTGCTTGCACATCCTGTGGGGCGCAAATTCTGTGGGGCGCACATCCTGCGCCGCAAATCCTGCTGCGCACAAGAATAAAAATAATATTAAAACATTTTTACAAAAAAAAATATTTAAATCCAATTAATAAAAAAACTGTGCTTGCACATCCTGTGGGGCGCAAATTCTGTGGGGCCCACATCCTGCGGCGCACATCCTGCTGCGCACATAAATAAAAATAATATTAAAACATTTTTACAAAAAAAAATATTTAAATCAAATTAATAAAAAAACTGTGCTTGCACATCCTGTGGGGCGCAAATTATGTGGGGCGCACATCCTGCAGCGCACATCCTGCTGCGCAAATAAATAAAAATAAAATAAAAAAAAAAATTACAATTTTTTTTTTTTAAATCAAATTAATAAAAAAACTGTGCTTGCACATCCTGTGGGGCGCAAATTATGTGGGGCGCAAATTCTGTGGGGCGCACATCCTGCGGCGCACATCCTGCTGCGCACATAAATAAAAATAATATTAAAACATTTTTACAAAAAAATATATTAAAATCAAAGTAATAAAAAAACTGTGCTTGCACATTCTGTGGGGCGCAAATTCTGTGGGGCGCAAATCCTGCGGCGCACATCCTGCTGCGCATATAAATAAAAATAATGTTAAAACATTTTTACAAAAAAAAATATATACATCAAATTAATAAAAAAACTGTGCTTGCACATCCTGTGGGGCGCAAATTCTGTGGGGCGCACATCCTGCGCCGCAAATCCTGCTGCGCACAAGAATAAAAATAATATTAAAACATTTTTACAAAAAAAAATATTTAAATCCAATTAATAAAAAAACTGTGCTTGCACATCCTGTGGGGCGCAAATTCTGTGGGGCCCACATCCTGCGGCGCACATCCTGCTGCGCACATAAATAAAAATAATATTAAAACATTTTTACAAAAAAAAATATTTAAATCAAATTAATAAAAAAACTGTGCTTGCACATCCTGTGGGGCGCAAATTATGTGGGGCGCACATCCTGCAGCGCACATCCTGCTGCGCAAATAAATAAAAATAAAATAAAAAAAAAAATTACAATTTTTTTTTTTTAAATCAAATTAATAAAAAAACTGTGCTTGCACATCCTGTGGGGCGCAAATTATGTGGGGCGCAAATTCTGTGGGGCGCACATCCTGCGGCGCACATCCTGCTGCGCACATAAATAAAAATAATATTAAAAACAAATTACAATTTTTTTTTTTAAATCAAATTAATAAAAAAACTGTGCTTGAACATCCTGTGGGGCGCAAATTATGTGGGGCGCACATCCTGCGGCGCACATCCTGCTGCGCACATAAATAAAAATAATATTAAAACATTTTTACAAAAAAATATATTAAAATCAATATAATAAAAAAACTGTCCTTGCACATCCTGTGGGGCGCAATTTCTGTGGGGCGCACATCCTGCAGCACACATCCTGCTGCGCACATAAATAAAAATAATATTAAAAACAAATTACAATTTTTTTTTTTAATCAAATTAATAAAAAAACTGTGCTTGCACATCCTGTGGGGCACAAATTCTGTGCGGCGCACATCCAGCTGCGCACATTAATAAAAATAATATTAAAAACAATTTACAATTTTTTTTTTTGTAAATCAAATTAATAAAAAAACTGTGCTTGCACATCCTGTGGGGCGCAAATTCTGTGGGGCGCACATCCTGCGCCGCAAATCCTGCTGCGCACAAGAATAAAAATAATATTAAAACATTTTTACAAAAAAAAATATTTAAATCCAATTAATAAAAAAACTGTGCTTGCACATCCTGTGGGGCGCAAATTCTGTGGGGCCCACATCCTGCGGCGCACATCCTGCTGCGCACATAAATAAAAATAATATTAAAACATTTTTACAAAAAAAAATATTTAAATCAAATTAATAAAAAAACTGTGCTTGCACATCCTGTGGGGCGCAAATTATGTGGGGCGCACATCCTGCAGCGCACATCCTGCTGCGCAAATAAATAAAAATAAAATAAAAAAAAAAATTACAATTTTTTTTTTTTAAATCAAATTAATAAAAAAACTGTGCTTGCACATCCTGTGGGGCGCAAATTATGTGGGGCGCACATCATGCGGCGCAAATCCTGCTGCGCACAAGAATAAAAATAATATTAAAACATTTTTACAAAAAAAAATATTTAAATCAAATTAATAAAAAAAATGTGCTTGCACATCCTGTGGGGCGCAAAATCTTTGGGGTGCACATTCTGCAGCGCACATCCTGCTAAGCACATAAATTAAAATAATATTAAAAAATTTTACATATTTTTTTTTTTTAATAAAATTAATAAAAAAACTGTGCTTGCACATCCTGTGGGGCGCAAATTCTGTGGGGCGCACATCCTGCTGCGCACATAAATAAAAATAATATTAAAAAGAAATTACAATTTTTTTTTTTTAAATCAAATTAATAAAAAAACTGTCCTTGCACATCCTGTGGAGCGCAAATTTTGTGGGGCGCACATCCTGCGGCGCACATTAATAAAAATAATATTAAAACATTTTTACAAAAAAATATATTAAAATCAAATTAATAAAAAAACTGTCCATGCACATCCTGTGGGGCGCAAATTCTGTGGGGCGCACATCCTGCGGCGCACATCCTGCTGCGCACATAAATAAAAATAATATTAAAAACAAATTACAATTTTTTTTTTTAAATCAAATTAATAAACAAACTGTGCTTGCACATCCTGAGGGGCGCAAAATCTGTGGGGCGCATATCCTGCGGCGCACATCCTGCTGCGCACATAAATAAAAATAATATTAAAACATTTTTACAAAAAAAAATATTTAAATCAAATTAATAAACAAACTGTGCTTGCACATCCTTTGGGGCGCAAATTCTGTGGGGCGCACATCCTGCGGCGCACATCCTGCTGCGCACATAAATAAAAATAATATTAAAACATTTTTACAAAAAAAAATATTTAAATCAAATTAATAAAAAAACTGTCCTTGCACATCCTGTGGGGCGCAAATTATGTGGGGCGCACATCCTGCGGAGCACATCCTGCTGCGCACATAAATAAAAATAATATTAAAACATTATTACAAAAAAAAAATATTTAAATATAACTAATAAAAAAACTGTGCTTGCACATCCTGTGGGGCAAAAATTATGTGGGGCGCACATCCTGCTGTGCAAATAAATAAAAATAATATTAAAAACAAATTACAATTTTTTTTTTTAAATCAAATTAATAAACAAACTGTGCTTGCACATCCTGTGGGGCGCAAATTCTGTGGGGCGCACATCCTGCGGCGCACATCCTGCTGCGCACATAAATAAAAATAATATTAAAAACAAATTACAATTTTTTTTTTTAAATCAAATTAATAAACAAACTGTGCTTGCACATCCTGAGGGGCGCAAAATCTGTGGGGCGCATATCCTGCGGCGCACATCCTGCTGCGCACATAAATAAAAATAATATTAAAAAATTTTTACAAAAAAAAATATTTAAATCAAATTAATAAACAAACTGTGCTTGCACATCCTGTGGGGCGCAAATTCTGTGGGCCGCACATCCTGCGGCGCACATCCTGCTGCGCACATAAATAAAAATAATATTAAAACATTTTTACAAAAAAAAATATTTAAATCAAATTAATAAAAAAACTGTCCTTGCACATCCTGTGGGGCGCAAATTATGTGGGGCGCACATCCTGCGGAGCACATCCTGCTGCGCACATAAATAAAAATAATATTAAAAACAATTTACAATTTTTTTTTTTTTTAAATCAAATTAATAAAAAAACTGTCCTTGCACATCCTGTGGGGCGCAAATTCTGTGGGGCGCACATCATGCGGCGCAAATCCTGCTGCGCACAAGAATAAAAATAATATTAAAACATTTTTACAAAAAAAAATATTTAAATCAAATTAATAAAAAAAATGTGCTTGCACATCCTGTGGGGCGCAAAATCTTTGGGTTGCACATTCTGCAGCGCACATCCTGCTAAGCACATAAATTAAAATAATATTAAAAAATTTTTACAAAAAAAAATATTTAAATCAAACTAATACAAAAACTGTGCTTGCACATCCTGTGGGGCGCAAATTCTGTGGCGCGCACATCCTGCGGCGCACATCCTGCTTCGCACATAAATAAAAATAATATTAAAACATTTTTACAAAAAAAAATATTTAAATCAAATTAATAAAAAAACTGTGCTTGCACATCCTTTGGGGCGCAAATTCTGTGGGGCGCACATCCTGCGGCGCACATCCAGCTGCGCACATTAATAAAAATAATATTAAATACAAATTTATAAGTTTTTTTTTTTAAATCAAATTAATAAAAAAACTGTGCTTGCACATCCTTTGGGGCGCAAATTCTGTGGGGCACACATCCTGCGGCGCACATCCAGCTGCGCACATTAATAAAAATAATATTAAAACAAATTTATAAGTTTTTTTTTTTAAATCAAATTAATAAAAAAACTGTGCTTGAACATCCTGTGGGGCGCAAATTATTTGGGGCGCACATCCTGCGGCGCACATCCTGCTGCGCACATAAATAAAAATAATATTAAAACATTTTTACAAAAAAAAATATTTAAATCAAATTAATAAAAAAACTGTGCTTGCACATTCTGTGGGGCGCAAATTCTGTGGGGCGCACATCCTGCGGCCCAAATCCTGCTGCGCACATAAATAAAAATAATATTAAAACATTTTTACAAAAAAAAATATTTAAATCAAATTAATAAAAAAACTGTGCTTGCACATTCTGTGGGGCGCAAATTCTGTGGGGCGCACATCCTGCGGCCCAAATCCTGCTGCGCACATAAATAAAAATAATATTAAAACATTTTTACAAAAAAAAATATTTAAATCAAATTAATAAAAAAACTGTCCTTGCACATCTTGTGGGGAGCAAATTCTGTGGGGCGTACATCCAGCTGCGCACATTAATAAAAACAATATTAAAAAAAATTTACAATTTTTTTTTTAAATCAAATTAATAAAAAAACTGTGCTTGCACATTCTGTGGGGCGCAAATTCTGTGGGGCGCAAATCCTGTGGCGCACATCCTGCTGCGCATATAAATAAAAATAATGTTAAAACATTTTTACAAAAAAAAATATTTAAATCAAATTAATGAAAAAACTGTCCTTGCACATCCTGTGGGGCGCAAATTCTGTGGGGCGCACATCCTGCTGCGCACATAAATAAAAATAATATTAAAACATTTTTACAAAAAAAAATATTTAAATCAAATTAATAAAAAAACTGTCCTTGCACATCCTGTGGGGCGCAAATTCTGTGCGGCGCACATCCAGCTGCGCACAATAATAAAAATAATATTAAAAACAATTTACAATTTTTTTTTTTTTAAATCAAATTAATAAAAAAACTGTGCTTGCACATCCTGTGGGGCGCAAATTCTGTGGGGCGCACATCATGCGGCGCAAATCCTGCTGCGCACAAGAATAAAAATAATATTAAAACATTTTTACAAAAAAAAATATTTAAATCAAATTAATAAAAAAAATGTGCTTGCACATCCTGTGGGGCGCAAGTTCTGTGGGGCGCACATCCTGCGGCACACATCCTGCTGCGCACATAAATAAAAATAATATTAAAAACAAATTACAATTTTTTTTTTAAATCAAATTAATAAAAAAACTGTCCTTGCACATCCTGTGGGGCGCAAATTATGTGGGGCGCACATCCTGCGGCGCACATCCTGCTGCGCACATAAATAAAAATAATATTAAAAACAATTTACAATTTTTTTTTTTTAAATCAAATTAATAAACAAACTGTGCTTGCACATCCTATGGGGCGCAAATTCTGTGGGGCGCACATCCTGCGGCGCACATCCTGCTGCGCACATAAATAAAAATAATATTAAAACTTTTTTACAAAAAAAAATATTTAAATCAAATTATTAAAAAAACTGTCCTTGCACATCCTGTGGGGCGCAAATTCTGTGCGGCGCACATCCAGCTGCGCACAATAATAAAAATAATATTAAAAACAATTTACAATTTTTTTTTTTTTAAATCAAGTTAATAAAAAAACTGTGCTTGCACATCCTGTGGGGCGCAAATTCTGTGGGGCGCACATCCTGCGGCGCACATCCTGCTGTGCACATGAATAAAAATAATATTAAAACATTTTTACAAAAAAAAATATTTAAATCAAATTAATAAAAAAACTGTGGTTGCACATCCTGTGGGGCGCAAATTCTGTGGGGCGCACATCCCGCGGCGCACATCCAGCTGCGCACATTAATAAAAATAATATTAAAACAAATTTATAAGTTTTTTTTTTTAAATCAAATTAATAAAAAAACTGTGCTTGCACATCCTGTGGGGCGCAAATTATGTGGGGCGCACATCCTGCTGCGCACATACTGCTGCGCACATAAATAAAAATAATATTAAAACATTTTTACAAAAAAATATATTTAAATCAAATTAATAAAAAAACTGTGCTTGCACATCCTGTGGGGCGCAAATTCTGTGGGGCGCACATCCTGCTAAGCACATCCTGCTATGCACATAAATTAAAATAATATTAAAAAATTTTACATATTTTTTTTTTTAATCAAATTAATAAAAAAACTGTGCTTGCACATCCTGTGGGGCGCAAATTATGTGGGGCGCACATCCTGCGGCGCACATCCAGCTGCGCACATTAATAAAAATAATATCAATACATTTTTACAAAAAAAAATATTTAAATCAAATTAATAAAAAAACCGTGCTTGCACATCCTGTGGGGCGCAAATTCTGTGGGGCGCACATCCTGCTGCGCACATAAATAAAAATAATATTAAAACATGTTTACAAAAAAAAATATTTAAATCAAATTAATAAAAAAACTGTGCTTTCACATCCTGTGGGGCGCACATCCTGTGGGGCGCACATCCTGCGGCGCACAGAAATAAAAATAATATTAAAACATTTTTACAAAAAAAAATATTTAAATCAAATTAATATAAAAACTGTGCTTGCACATCCTGTGGGGCGCAAATTCTGTGGGGCGCACATCCTGCGGCTCACATCCTGCTGCGCACATAAATAAAAATAATATTAAAAACAAATTACAATTTTTTTTTTTAAATCAAATTAATAAAAAAACTGTCCTTGCACATCCTGTGGGGCGCAAATTCTGTGGGGCGCACATCCTGCGGCGCACACCCTGCTGCGCACATAAATAAAAATAATATTAAAACATTTTTACAAAAAAAAATATTTAAATCAAATTAATAAAAAAACTGTGCTTGCACATCCTGTGGTGCGCAAATTCTGTGGGGCGCACATCCTGCGGCGCACATCCTGCTGCGCACATAAATAAAAATAATATTAAAAACCAATTACAATTTTTTTTTTTAAATCAAATTAATAAAAAAACTGTCCTTGCACATCCTGCGGCGCACATCCTGCTGTGCACATGAATAAAAATAATATTAAAACATTTTTACAAAAAAAAATATTTAAATCAAATTAATAAAAAAACTGTGGTTGCACATCCTGTGGGGCGCAAATTCTGTGGGGCGCACATGCCGCGGCGCACATCCAGCTGCGCACATTAATAAAAATAATATTAAAACAAATTTATAAGTTTTTTTTTTTAAATCAAATTAATAAAAAAACTGTGCTTGCACATCCTGTGGGGCGCAAATTATGTGGGGCGCACATCCTGCTGCGCACATACTGCTGCGCACATAAATAAAAATAATATTAAAACATTTTTACAAAAAAATATATTTAAATCAAATTAATAAAAAAACTGTGCTTGCACATCCTGTGGGGCGCAAATTCTGTGGGGCGCACATCCTGCTAAGCACATCCTGCTAAGCACATAAATTAAAATAATATTAAAAAATTTTACATATTTTTTTTTTTAATCAAATTAATAAAAAAACTGTGCTTGCACATCCTGTGGGGCGCAAATTCTGTGGGGCGCACATCCTGCTGCGCACATAAATAAAAATAATATCAAAACATTTTTACAA